>NC_064408.1:103517500-103821666 GCF_023375975.1 Astyanax mexicanus
TATTGCCAGTACGTCTCTACAGGGAATAGACAAGCTGTGTGTGTCTGTGTTTGCACATCTGTGTCAGCAGTGGGTGCTACTTAATTTAACATCAAACTGAATGCATTCATTAGAAGTGTCCGTAATCCTTTAGACCAGTGGTTCTCAAACTGTGGTACATGTACCAACAAAGCGGCAGAGCGACAAGCGACACGAAGTTGAAATGTTCTCAACTTTATGCAAATGAATTATGACGCGGTGAAGCAACATTCTAACCCGATTGGCTTCTAGCATTTCTTTGGACCTTTCGCAAACAAGGCGGTCCAACGTCCTCAGGCTTTTGCTCTCTGAGTTTTTTGTTTCTTTCGCTGTTCTTTCTGTTGAATGGGGTGGACCCACATCAATCTGCGGGAACGGCTGCATTTTCAGCACAGGTAAATCACAGAAACGGCCAAGAGTCTAACAAGCTCTGGAATTTTAGCTGTAGAATAAAGTGACCAAGCGATTTCCTTTTTTGTGCATTTTTTCTTGTCGGAGGCTGGACCATGATACATGCGCGCGTTGAGCTTAACACACCCACAAGCGACAAACGCTGGGCAACACAAGCGACTCGTCGCATTCCAGTGTGAATGCCATGTAGACTCTGTAGTCCACTACATTTTCTTACACTCCTGTTATTTCCCTCTCTCTCAAGATTTCTGGCATATCTTGGTATGCATAATTAATAATTTGTACAATGCGATTGTAGACTGCCTCCAACTTGCACTTACTCCTGAAGGCATACGTTACCTCCCAGCCGCTGCGCTCCTTCAGTAAACGTCCCCTAGCTTTGCCAGACATTCACACAACACAATACAGACTCTTCTTATACAGAGTTCCCCAATAATAGATCAAATTACCTTCTACTGCCAGATCAGGAGAATCTCTCACTATCTTTAAGAAACTCCTGAAGACTGAGCTCTTCAAATATAATGTAATGTAATGTAGTAGGTGGTACTTAAAGGTCATTTTAAAATGTCTAGTTGTGGCCTCTAGTTTAAATGAATGCCATGTGAGCTGTTTTTTTATTTATTTATTTTTGTTTTTGTTTTTTTGCTCTGCGGTTTCTGTATAACCCTGCTTTAGTTCCTCACTGGATTAGTGGTCTCTGAAGAAAGACAGGATTTTGGTTCTCTCATAATTATTCATACATGCAAACATATCGCCTCTGATTGGCTAACAGCACTGCAGCAGAGAACGCTACCCACCTTCCTCCACAATCAATTTTACAGCTCTAAAACTCAAAATACAAAATGTTCGGTGCTTGGGCAGTTCCCCCGTCGAAGCCCCAGAGTCCGCTCTATATCATAAAATCGATTGTGAGCGGCACCCACTTTGTTCTGTTGAGTTGTGCTGCCTTGTCAAACGGTGCTTTCTTGTATATTTAAGGTCTCAGTATTTTATTTTCTTAGCTACTGCAGACAGTGAAAGTTGAGAAACAGTTTCATTTGCAGCATATACAACTCAGAGACCTATAGTATTTCACAAAAAAACATGAAAAAGTAGATTTTAGCTGAAGGAGAACTTTAAATGTTTTAGTTTGATGGGTGGTACACTGCGTTTAAAGTTAAGAAGCACTGCTTTAGACATATTGGGTTTTTTAGAGTAGTTCTGTACTATATTGTCCATTCAAAATACTGTGTAGCCCAAGACTAGGCCTTAATCACTGACCCATCTGTCCTGTTTAAACTTGAAACATGTTTTAGTATTGACTTCATTTGTAATCCTTAGAGAAATTGTGTAAATTTCTTTATCTCCTGCTCTGTAGGTGGAGATGTTTTTGCTGGGTTATGCCTTACAGCACACCATTCAAACCTTCCGCCTCTACAAGATGGACACAGAGGAGTTTGTGACGCACTACCCGGACGACCACAAGCAGGACTGGCCTTGTGTGTGCATCGTCACGGAGGACGATCGACATTACAACGTCCCCATCAGGAAACAAGCACAACACCAGCTTAACCACGACCTCTCAGTGCCGTGGCCTAACCTCAGCTGATTGGCCTTATGAATATTATAAATGGACTTCTGGAATACTGAGACCTTAAATAAGAAGAACAGACTTAAGTATAAGTTCCAACTGACTCCATATTTATGATTTGAGTGTAATGAATGGGAAGAAGATAGTTTACATTTAATGTTTACCTTTTTTTTATTTTTGGTTTTACAGAATGAGGCGTATATTTTACAACAATCCTCCCTTTCTTTCCTCCTGAAGAGCTTCTGTCCTGCAGGTTTAAACTCCATCTCAAATCTAACACATCCTATTCAGACAGTCGGAGACTAAATTCTAAAAGTACTGAGTTGGATCTTGAGGGGTAGATTAGTGTTGGATCCACAGTCTGTAGGAAGGTAGTTCTCCAGGAGTAGGGATGAAGGTCATTGAGTTACACTTTGTCCTAACAGCAAGCAATGCAAGTGAGCGACTGTGGGGAGAAAAAATGCCCTCGTTGATATAAACAATCCTGTCTACAAAAGACCATGATATGATGCTGTGTTTTCAGCATTTCTGTACACTGATGTTCCTTTTTATCAAAACCTACAGTTAAAGAAGCTGCCTTTAGTCAAAACACAGTTAAACCTTCAAAAAACAAAGAATATGATCCTTGAGGGTGAGATAAGAGTTCAGTATGACTCTTCTTCTAATGATAATTTAAAGATGTTCAGGAAAATAGGGCTGTCCAAATAAAAGATTTGTTAACGTGATTCAAAGCAACGGCCATCAAATGCTTGTAATTATAAAAAAAAAAAACAATCAATTATGTCTTTTAAAATTATTTATATACAGTAACAGTCAAAAGTTTGGACACATGCAGCATCCAGTGCTTTAATTTATTTTTATTTATTTTATTTTTCCACATTGTAGATGTATATTGAAGACATCAGAATTATGAGGGAATACCCATAGAATTATTTCATTTAAAAAAGTGTTCAACAAACCAGAATTTAATTCAAAGTACCTGCAGAATTCTTTTCTTTAATGACAGATGTGCACACATCTGGCATTCTCTCGATCAGCTTTATGAAATAGAGCCGTCTGAATGATTCTACTACAATCTTGAGTAAGACTTCAAAGGTGCTAGGCCTTTTTTTTGGCTGCATTTCCTTTAGGCTGCTTTTCGACTCATTCCAAACTGTCAGTTGTGTTTAGGTTGTTATCTTCAGTATTATTCTACAGTGAAGAATAATAAAAAAAAACAGATACTGTACATGTACAGTAATGTAAATACCTAATTCCAGATCCAACACCAAATTTCAGTGTAGGCGTACATTTGTGTGTTCACTTGCTGCTAGGACAAAGTGTTAATTTCAGCACAGGAGTCTTTGATTGCTTTTTTTTTTTTTTTTTTTTTTAAGTTGCACGAATTTGTAAATTGGTTGCCAAAACATAAGTTAAGATTTAGACTCTGGGTATGATGAGTGCAAAATGAACTTTTCTTTACAGACTTTTGTTTTCAGATTATACTTTATAAGAACAGTCTCCTATAGTAATACTTGATTATTATCTACTACTTAGGTAATGATAAATGATAGTTGGGTATTTATGTGATTTAATTTATTAACCATTTACTTAGTCATACGATTTACTGTGAAGTTCAGAAATAAATGCAATCGAGGCCAAATTGAATGATATAATGAATAAATAAATGTTTTATTTAAGTATGTATTAACTGCTAAATATTGACAAAATATTGACAAAAGTTTTAGGTGTCTTAAAGTAGCAAGAAATTAATAATTGCTTGTACAAAAAAAATAAATACAACTTTATTTATTTATGATTATGAACTTTTTTGTACTTTAAACTATTAATTAATAGTTACTCTAATACTATAATTAACAATAAGATTGACACATTTCAAAATGTTTTATTTATATCACTAAGTAAATGGTTAATTATATGTGTTAGAACACTTCATCATAGTCTGAAAAAATATACATTTACATCTTTGGCATTTTTCACTTAATGTGAATGTCCTTTTATTAACATATAGAAATGGAAATGTCCTGAAGTGGCTTAGAGTAAAACATTTTACAGAAAGCTAAGAAATTTGTTTCCTTTTTGGGAAAACGGATCTTTTGCATGGCATCAGTAATCTGTATGCAGTACCAGTCTGGACAGTTTGGACACAACTTCTCATTCAGTTTTCTTTATTTATTTAATTTAATTTCTACAGTGTAGATTAATATTAAAGTCATGAAAACAATTAAAGGACCTACAGGGAGCTTCACAGCGTCAAGGAAAAGCAGCAACTATTGTTCAGCACCTCCAGGAACTCCTTCACGACACAGAGAAAACTATTCCAGGTGACTCTACCTCATGAAGACACTGAGATTAAAATACCAAGAGTGTGCAGATCTGTCCTCAAAGCTAAATGTGGCACTTTAAAATAATCTAGAGTATAAAAAAAATCTGTTTAACACTTTTTGTTCAGAAAATAATTCCACCTGCGTTCCTGTATAAAATTAATAATGTCTTCAAAATTACAAATATTACAATTTACAAAGAGAGAAAACACATTGAATGAGAAGAGCTGTGTCCAAATGCTTGATTGGTGCTGTATAATATATACTGTTAACATTCATTATTTAAAAAAATATTAGTTCTACAATATTAGAACTGTTATTATAAAGTGTTACTAAGTTTTATTTTACAGTTATTTGCTCTTGCAGCTGTGCAGGCATGAGCATCACTGATCACAGTGAGCAAAACATTAACACAGGCTGACTTCATACTAAGTCTTATTACTTAGAGAATGTATTACTTCACAGCTCACAGGCTTATCAGCTTTATATCCAAGCCCTGAATGAGCTGAACTCTGACCTGTCTGATCTTTTTTTTTTTTTTTTTTTTACATGTTTGACTCTGAATGTGATCAAGATCCCTGAAATCTAATACCTGAGCAGCACAATACATCAGTTTTAGATGTGATTATATTCAGACGGGGGATGCATTCTGTTTAACGGCACTATGTGGGTTTATACGTTTTAAAATGCTGTGTAATAATTGATGATAAATTAATAGAACTTACGTGCTTATCTACTGAAGGCCAATGTGTCGTTTATTATAATACAGGTGAAAAAGTCTTAAGTCTTGAGGCCAAAGCAGAGTGCCTTTTTTTGCTTGATTGCTGAAGTTCTTACTACATTGGCAAAGATTATTATACACAGTATTTATGATTAAATCGTTCTGGTGTTTTAGGTTTTAAGGTCCCAGTGACTTAAAAAAATGTTTTCTTGTTTTCTTTAATTGTTGTTTTGCTTCGTTGCACTACATCAAATGTTCCCATCAGACCACGGGGAGACCAGCCAGTCCACATTTTTTACTATTTCAACTTCCAAAACATCTGAACTGCGTAATGAAGGGCTATAAAACGCTGTTTATCTGGCTCAGGTGTGTTGGGATCTGGAATCGTTTTTTTTTTTTTTTAAATAACAAGTGTTGGAGATCTTCTGGACCTCTTTTTAACACTGTTGTAGCTACAGAATATAAGAATGTTAAGAATGTTATTCAATTTACACAACATTGCCAGGAGTCCTTTTCCATTTATATCTTTTATTACTATTATTTACAAAGATAACTTTGATTACAACTTAAAAAACAAAGTTATACTTAAAAAAAAAGACTTAAAAAGTGAATTTTAAAAGAAATGTGAGATAATCTTTAATGTTTCAGAAAACCATAAAAAATGTCTTTAGCTGTAGTTGAGCATTTTTTGCAGTATTTTAACATTTAAACAGAAACTAACAGGTTTGTTTGGCCTAAATAAGGTCAGAAACGTGGAATGAGCTATGTGGTGGTTAGACAGTAGAAATGGATCCTGAATGGTGTTTCATTTGCTTAATGTTTTAAATGATTATATTTTTTCTTTTAAAGAAATGTGTAAAATTTGTCTGTCTAGCTGCCAAAAAGATTTTCTTTCTGTAGATTGTAGTATAACTATTATGTACATTTAGGCTAATCGAAGAAAAAAAAAATATATATATACCGGTAATTTAAAACAAAAATGGTGCTCTAAACAATGTGCCAATCTTATACCCAGAACACTTGAATTTCTAATCGTTTTTTAAGGAGCAAGACGTGCCCCTGTCAGTTTGCATACAGTTAGTTTAAATATGAGAGTACACGTCAAACATTAAGCCAAGGTGTTTTTGTTTGATATAAAAATAATGGTTAGATGAGTAGGTATGGTTTGATTTGGTCATGAAACAGAATGTCTTTTCTTGTGGTGTTTGAAACTCTCATTTGTTTGTGGAAATAAAAAAATGTTTTATAAATAAATAAATTGAAATGTTAATATAAACCTTAAATGATTAAAAGAACAGAACTTTGGCCAAGTGTTTATTTCACAAACATGATGATAATCAGTTATTACAATAAATTAGTCAGCATAAAATCATGTCCTTAAATGTGTAAAATTCAATATGAGATACAGCCTCTAACAAGCTTATTTATACCTGGCCCCATTTTTGACTGCAAGAATGCATGGAATAATGTATCCTTATGAAATAAACATGCTTGACGGCACCATTTTATAAAAGAAAAATTGATTGTAATGGTTTTACATGTTTCCAATAAAGACTGCAGCTAAGGTTGCACAGTATTGGGAAAAATACATGCAACATTTTATTTCTGTTATTTTATAAAAAACAGTCACTGATTCAACCTGTCCTGATATTATTAATGCAATCTCTGCAGGCCTGTTACAACTATGTTTGTCTCAGAAATATTTGCAATAAATAATATTGCAGTTTTAACATTTTCTGTTACTGATATAATGATAATAAAATAACTTTAACTTTTAATTCTTAAGAATTTTTAGGCTTTGGAGTTCAAATATACATTTTTAAAATGTGTATTTAATGTTATGAATAAAAATAAAATAAATCAAAATAAAAACAAGGTAATATACAGTACCGGCTCTTGCACCTTTATTGGGCTATCATGCTAAGCAGAAATTAAGGACATAGAGCTCTGGAAAAATTTGAGACCACTTCAGTTTCTGAATCAGTTTCTCTGATTTTGCTATTTATAGGTATATGTTTGAGTAAAATGAACATTGTTGTTTTATTCTATAAAATCACAAACAACATTTCTCCCAAATACCAAATAAAAATAGTGTCAATTAGAGAATTTATTTGCAGAAAATGAGAAAAGATGCAGACCTCACATAATGCAAAGAAAACAAGTTCATATTCATAAAGTTTTAAAAGATCAGAAATCAATATGTGGTGGAATATCCCTGGTTTTTAATAACAGTTTTCATGCATCTTGGCATGTTCTCCTCCACCAGTCTTACACACTGCTTTTGGATAACTTTATGCCAGTCCTGGTGCAAAAATTCAAGCAGTTCACAGTTTGGTTTGAGCGGCTTGTGATCATCCATCTTCCTCTTGATTATATTCCAGAGGTTTTCAACTTGGTAAAATCAAAGAAACTCATCATTTTTAAGTGCTCTATTTTTTCCAGAGCTGTATTTTCAATAAATGATGTTGTAATTTTAACATTTTGTGTTACTGATATAATTATAATATAATTACAATCAACTTTTAAATACTAAGAATATTTAAACATTGGAATTCAAATATATACATACGAACAAACAAACAAAAATAAAAAGAAGTCAGTATACAGTACCAGCTCGTTCACCTTTATTGGGCTATCGTGCTAAGCAAAAGTTAAGGACAATTTTCAAGGTCAGCAAAAATGATTGAGGTCATTACATTATTGACTTCTCGTACGATATATGGACATTACTGTGACATGTCTGAAAATGGACTGAAATAAATGACACTGAGCAAATCTAATGTAGCTCTGATAGATATAGAACAGAAAACAATAGTTTTTCCTTGTACCTGGTCTAATTGTGATCTATGAGGACACTGATTACACAATATTAGCACCAGAGGAAATGTTACAAGCCCGAAAGACCTGCATCAAGTTCAGAGACCATCTCATCTTTGCATAACTGTTCCACTGAGACCAGTTTTCAATGAAGTATTGTTGCTCCCTTTAGGTGCATCACACTGTAATTACCTCTGTAATAACAGATGAGAAAAAATCTAATGTGCAACTGAAAAACAAGCCCACCAAACCACATGCATATAGAACATCTACCGGTAAATAGATACTTGATAAAGACTAAGAGACCAGGAAGCTGACAGTTCATATTTAGGAGCTTATTATTACCATTACAATGCCTCAAACATCAAATGATTTGATGCTCTCTTTCTCTCTAACTCTAATGATACATGACAAGGAATATTGCATGCAATTAAATTTGGACCTTTTTCGCAGGTTTTTTAAAAGTCATTTTACACGTTTTGTACCATTGCATAAATAGCGTAATAGCTTAAATGTATTTTTGTATTGCTTCTTAAAGAAAAAGTATTAATTGAACACTTAACAGTTTAAAGATACCAGCAGGCATACAGTACCAACCACAACATGACTTAAAATTAAAAGTCACTGTTCAGTAAAAATTAGTCAATCTTTTTCAGCAAAAAAATTGAATCGCCCAAAACAAAAAAAAAAAAAAAAAAAAAAAAAAGTTGAGAGTTGTGTTTGTGCCGGCCTTCTGAGACTTTGTGAATCATGAGGGCATGAAGGTCTGAAGAGGTCATTGAGTCCACAGATACTGTGATTTAAATCAAGGACTTTGTTTTGATTGTGGTTCTAAAAGCTTCACTGGAACTATAATTACAAAAGAATAAAAGAAACCATCAGTCAATGTAGCTTTTCACGCTGTGTACAAACCAACCAGCACAGAACTAGAGTATATCATACTTGGTTCTCAATTGGTTAGAAGAACAATGACCATACAATGATCAGACATGACATTAGAAGGTCTTAACACATCAGACTCAAAACATCCTGTGATAGCTAGCACCAAGACATCAGCAGCAAATCTTTTATGTTCTTTTTGGCGATGTTCACATTACGAGCCACATTGCTCAAATCTGTTTTTTTTTTTTATTGTTGTTGCTCAGATTGGATTTGGCTATCTTGATGGTTCACATTCACATATGTAAGTGATCTGTATCTGTGTGTAATGTGAACAATGTGTATAAATGTCGCCTTCTTCACCACAACAAAAAATGTGATATTTGAGAGACGACTCGTAGCTTTATAAAGGGTAATAGATGCGTTATCAGCTCATATGTGGAGCATCTTTTGCTGGAGTGGAGAAACAGCAAACAGCTGGTCTGAAGTACATGCTCAGGTCGAGGAGGTGAAAAAAGGTCAGGCGGTTTGCTTTTGCTGTTTTTGCAGTTATAGCTGCACAGCTGCACCAAGAGATGTGTGTAGTACGAGAGAGAAGCAGGTAGCGCATGCGTAAAAACAAAAAAAAGTATGCATGAATTGCGTTTTGAACGTTCACATTCATGTCGCATGTCCATGGATCGGATACGTATCTGATTTAGGAGCACATACAAAAGAAACTCAAATCTGAATTGAAAAAACGGATTTGGCACGTTCAGACAGCCATAAAAAAATCAGATCTGGGCCACATTAAGCAAAAAAAAAAAATCAGATTTGAGTCACTTCAGCCTGGTAATGTGAACATAGCCTACTGCATATAGTCTTAGGTGACTGTGGCCATGTCGCTGGTACCTCCTTATACCAGGAACATTCCACAAGACCTGCCTGATGTCCTGGAGTTGCTCTGACTTATTGTAGTCTAGGCTTCCCATTTTTGACTGTTCATCTGCAGCCTGATATGTAGGTCCCATCTCTTCCCCTTTAACCCATCAGTGGTACTAATATCATAGCTGATCATTGAATAAAAGGTCTGCATTCATGTTAACTCTGGGGGCTTTCCTTGAAACAAAGAATAAATCAATTAAGGCCAGTTTCTCTACAATAATGATACAAAAATAGAAGACTTAGACAAAACAAAGACTTTATATTTAACATTTATAAAAATAGCTGAGAATCTGTTAAAAATAATAAAATGTATGTATTTACTATCCCCCAAAAAATATACATTTCACCAGAATAAATCTTGTGTAACTGTTGTGCGTTAACAGCTGTTGTGCATTTCAAGGCCTAAAACAAGAGCAGCCGGTACGTTTCACTTTGGCAAAAGTCTTGCAGCTAGAAGTTCCCTCCCCTTCAAATCTTCTGCTGATGCATCCGAGGGTGCTGGATCATCTCTCTCCCTTCACATAGTTAGTTGTTTGTGATGGTTAAGTGTGAAGAACAGAATACAAACATCCTCCGGCTACATCACCAGCTTTGGCAGAGGATCGTTTGTCGGCTGCTGTGCAGAAACGTGAGAACTTGTAAGTGCAAGAAAAAAAAAATCCATCAGTGCAGAAAGTGCCATAGCCGATACATAAACTCAGGCTTTTGTCTGATTGTCCCACCGCAGATGTTCTTGTTGTATTGTCTCATGTTTTAAAAGAGTGGGATACAGAGGTTTTAATAGTTTTTAGAGCTATTTGAGTTAATATTCAGGACATACTGTATAAAACCTCCTGATCAAGACATTAGATTTCATCTTCATCCTCTTCTCTTCAGTCCAGGCTTAACCCCAATCTTAATCCCCCCGCACAAACCCCTCTCTTTCTTCAGCTCTTCCTTCTGCATCTTCTGCATGCTCCTCTCTTATCTCTTGGATGTCATCCAGTTGAGTCCTGGGCGTGACCTCGGTCATTGGGGCGGAGTCATGTGCCTGCATGACCTCTTCAGTGTCCGATTTTTTTCTCTGGGTAGAAGAAAAAGGGCAGACAAAAGAAGTCTAGGGTCAATAACATCTCTAAATGTTATATTTGGGCCCTTTGTGATTAAAAATCATTAAAATTTAGAGATCACTTTAGCTTCTGAATCAGTTTCTCTGATTTTGCTATTTTTAGGTATATTTTTGATTATAATGAGCATTGTTGTTTTATTCTATAAAATCACAAACAACATTTCTCCCAAATACCAAATAAAAATAGTGTCAATTAGAGAATTTATTTGCAGAAAATGAGAAAAGATGCAGACCTCACATAATGCAAAGAAAACAAGTTCATATTCATAAAGTTTTAGATCAGAGATCAGAAATCAATATGTGGTGGAATAATCCTGTTTTTTAATCAATGACAGTTTTCATGCATCTTGGCATGTTCTCCTCCACCAGTCTTACACACTGCTTTTGGATAACTTTATGGCACTGGTGCAAAAATTCCAGCAGTTCAGCTTGATTTGATGGCTTGTGATCATCCATCTTCCTCTGGATTATATTCCAGAGATTTTTCGATTTGGTAAAATCAAAAACATTCATCATTTCTAACTGATCAAATTTTTTTCCAGAGCTGTATTTTACCCACTATATATTTGCAGCATTTAAATCAAGTTTAACAGGAACACAATGTTAACGTCAGAAGTCATGTAATTTTGCCCATTTTCTAATCGAACCCTACAGTACTGACATATGGAATGTAGTATGGACCAAACTTTGCTGCTCACCTGTTTTCGGTACACATAGCATGCAGCTATGGCTACCATAGTGGCCTCTCCAAGGAATCCAGCCAGTAGAGAGCCCACACCCAGTGTAGCTCCATGCACCCTGTAGTACAAGAGTACAATCACCATTATATCTTATACAGAAATCATAAGTAAATATACACTTCCAGAACCATCTTCCACATTCTGCACAACAAAACCAACGGACATTCTAAACAATTATATGTGGAGTTATGAAATAACTGAAGTTTGGGAGAAGGACCACCCCTTAACTCCTCCTCTTCCTCCTCACTATAAATACCCTTCACTATCACTATCATCATTTTCATGTTGAACATCTTCATCTTTATCTACTTAAAGGAGAACTCAGGTGTAAAATTGACTTTTGGTGTAGTAAAACATGATAAAGGGTACTAACTTTTGTTAAGTAGCCCACCTCCACTCTCCCACAGCTTTCCAAGATCCAGTAATATTGTGCAGTCTTTCCAAACAGGCTTTAGAATGGATGCTATGGGTTGTAAACAGTGTTTTTTAAGAAGCTTCTTGTGCACTTTTAAAAAGTTATTAATGCCTCGTTTTAAATGTCAGAACTCTCCAGATTCTACCAATGAGGTGTGGAGCTACTTTGAGCCTAGATAACGGTGTAAAAATGATTTATCTGCAGGGGAAAAAATATGCCCCATATTAGCCATTCTAAAGCCTGTTTGGAGAAACTGCACACAATTACTGGATCTCTGAAAGCTGTAGGAGAGCTGTAGGTGTGTTATTCAACAAAGGTAAGTACTCTATATCATGTCCTAACTCACAAATCTTCTATTACATAAAACAGTGATAAAATTGTAAAAACTAGGTTTATATGTTTTGCAGAAACAAAAAAGTAAAATGACTGGTCTGTAGATATGCAGCTATGAAAAATAAATATTTCAAATGCAGTCTAGAGCATCTAATCTCCAACATATTTTTAGACACGCAAAAAAATCACATGTAGCATGACATATTTAAATTAGTTCTGGAACTGCCAGACACAAGCAGCAATGCAGAATCTGGGAGCACTTTTGGTTGGTAATCTCTCTCTCTATATTAGGGTTAAAAAACATTTTCAAAAACAGATCCAAACTATTAAAAAAAAAATTACGCTTATCAATAAATCAGTTTTAGACATTTAGCATAGCACCTTGAGCTTTACTACATAACACTGATATAACTATGCCACAAACATGTCAAGACATGACACAGGCGTTCATATCATATTAGGTCATCACTACCAGTAACTTTTATTACAGACACTACAAAGAAGCTGTTGGGTTAATTTCCAGATTGTTGATTCAGTCACTTCATGCAGTGTTAACTCCCAAAGATCCCAAGATCCCAAACCCATTACTGAATATTGATCCCAAATTGAATCGGATCAGTTTAGTGAGCAGCTCATTCACAGTTTTTCTTTTTGTGATAAAAAGCACATTACTGTAAATATTTTAAGGTTAAAATCATCATGTAATGTAAATGACAAAAACAAATTCTTAGTTATATAGAATGCATTAAAGGATTGAAGATTTGAAAAGGATTTAAATCATTTGAATTGTTAAAATGAATTGAAAAGAATAGAATAGAATGGCAAAAGCAAAACACACACGTTTAAAATGAGCTATTTTATCTCCAGCACTAACCCAGCACTCTTTCATTATGTAAATTAGGTCACACAGATTCACACCCTGTCCTGCAGTGATGCTCTCAGGATGATCAGTATATGTCAGTTAGGGACTTCATGAGTTAAATTGAAGGACTGTAAGGAACTTTACAAAGCGTTGGGTTAATTAAAAGCTTAGTGAGCTGACTAGTGTTGTTAAAAAAGGCATTTAGAGTAAAATTACATAAAACATTGATATTTTACTGCTAATCCTCCAAGTCTAGGTGGATTTTCAACTGTAACACCCCCACAAGTCCAATTTCCCTACTCACACTGGTATTGCTATTAACGCTAACCTGAGACATAGAAAGTTTTTTTTTAAGTAAAATGTCAAGATTTAACCCTTAGAACCCTATTGTTGCAAATTGCGTCAAAATTGTGCATTGTTTATACAATTTTATTACTTAGGAATTAGAATGATATACACTGTTATTACATATAAAATTAAAATATCAGTCATGAATATAACAAGTAAAAGTAACAACACACTGTTACATTAATGCACATAATCTGCTACAACCTGACCTCTGTCTGCCAAGACATGCTATGGCATGTTAATGTTATGTAACTAGTTTATGCAAATATATGTATGTGTTATAAGCTTCTAAAGTACTTATTATAAACAAAAGTTTCTTTTTTTTAAGTTGTTTAGCTACACATGGTCTCCCATATTCCCATGTTTCCCAAGTAGTGAAACATAACTGGTTTGAAACGAGGTTAAGTATGCAGTAGAAGCAGGACGATCTGATAAACCAAACAAGCTAATGAAGCTGCAAAACAAGAAAAACAGGTACTTATGCAACACTATATGAACACTTTGTTTTTGAACACTGATGTTTTTGCATACCCCGCGTAGGGAAGCACAATTAGGCTTGTGATCAGAACGCCGATTCGCAGCACAGAGCTGGGGGCGAGCACGAAGGTCTTCTTCAGGGTCATCAACCATCCAGTGAAATGAGCTCGAACAGTCACTACAAAAAAAGAAAAGAATTTTTTTTGTGAAAGAAAAGATTATTTTGAAGAAAACAAGTTGATTTACACATTTTAAAAGCCCTGCTTTTAGAATAGCAAAGCCTTACTGCTGGAGCCCCCCTGGGCTCAGTTATTGGTTCACTTCTGTTCTCTCTGTATTGTTCTGGTAATGAATGGACAGGGAGGCCCATCTTACTAATCCAGAAACAGCAAGGCCATAATTCTGAGAACCAACTATCTGGGACCCCCATCTGGATAATAAACTTACCACTAAGAAGTCATGTTACTCCTATTTCCAGTTATCAGTTATGTCAATACCCACCTGCCTGTAATGCAACAAATGATACAACCAAAGATACTGTTCCCTCCTTCCTGGCGCACCCATCCTCCCACCTTAAAATGAATAACCTCCTTCACACCAACCAGTCCTTATACAAGTCTGGACACTATCCTGTCAATTAGAGAAGCTCACCACACAGCCACAGAGAAGCATTCAATGTCCTCGCACTTCAGCTTTCTTGACATCTTGCTACTTGGCTGCTTAATGATGCTTTGGCAGGACAGCTAGTTCTCATCTTACCTAGACTGAGCCTACCAGGTGGATTAGAAAGATTCTCTTTAAGGCAGGGCTGGAAACTGTCATTTATTGGCTGGAAAAGTCATGCAATTGGCACTGATCTAATTTCTTGAACATTTGTAACAATCACCCAAAACCACGGATGTGGTCTAAATGTTAGAGAAGCTGATTGTGACTAAAAGGTTTCTGGTTCAATCCCCTTTACTGGCAGGAAACAATTCAGGAAGAGTAAATAAACTGCATGTTCTTCTCCCTTTAACACTAAGCAAGACATTTTCTAATGCTTTATGTGCATTGAAAAGACTGCCCACCACTCCCTGTGTTTTTGGGTGTGTGACTATATTCTAAATTTTGTTATACAGCTCAGTAATGAAAAAGTAATATCTAAATGTCATAAACAACCTGCAGGTAAAATTGAGACTGCTGTTTATGATTTATAATGGACTCTCCAACCCAAGATGGACTGAACTAAATCTCACTCCAAGATACCCCCAACAACCCAACAATACTATTGCTGTTGTCCTTATAGGATTGGTTTGCTGTCTAACTTTTTTGTCCCTGCATATAAGTTATCTGGTATTCATATAATCTTATAAAAATATATATATAAATATATATATATATTCTCCTGAGACCCTGACTTTAGGATCTAACAAGCAAAAAAATTGAAATTGTTGTTTATTTTAAAATTTAAGAACCATCTTTGACCCAATTATTCCAAAAAACAACTTTTATCTTTCGACAGTGAGCAAATAAACATTAAGAGAATATATAAAATCGGATGAGAGTTTTGTATCTGGCCCATGTGGCCAACTGGCTGTAGAAACCTTTGACTGGGATTCCCACCAGCTTAATCAGTTGAGTGTTGAATGTTGTCATGTGACCACTAGATGATACAGCAGTGTGTCCATATGAGGCCAAAGTTTTGCAAAATTATTAAGTATAATTCAAAAATGTGATGTCCTCATATAAGAACACAGAGATATGCATGTTTCAGTTTTTCACTAGCTTTAACATATCTAAAATTAAGACATTATTGTACTGTTGTCTTGTGTTTTTTGTCTCACGTTTGTCTATATCAGTGTACAAATAGTGTCTCATTATTCTATATTACAATTTTAGTTTCTGTACTTTCTGTAACTTTGAGAAGAAGAGTAATGTAAACTCAATTCTCTGTACGTCCTGTACATATGCAGTATTGACAATAAAACTACTTGATCTGACTTGACTTGAAAAATTGTGTTGATTGAAATAAACGTGCACTCCCCATTTCTAAATTGAAAAAGTAAGATACTTTTATCTGTTATTATGTTTGAATACTTCCACAAGGCATATTACATGAACACTGATGGTGGTGAATAGGTGTGGGTGGACTCTCACCTGGTACAGGGAAGAAGGAGAAGATCCGGAGAGGAACCACACAGAGTTTAGCGAATTCCGCATCCACTCCAATTACATCCACCAGAATCAGCTCAGACACACCAGGGATCCAGAACACCATGAAACACATCTAGACAGAAAACACACACAAAGAAACAAATGCATCAGCATTACTTAGCATTATTGGTTCAAAAGAACCTGCAAGAGGTAATGCAAATAACCGATTCCTCAAACAAAACATGTCATATTAAGCCAAACAACACCCTAATCCGGTCAGTCTTGCTCTGCAGTGTGCATTGTCTCTCTGCAGGCTGTTTTTTTGTAACGTGTATGGTGTTTTGACTGCGTCCAGGGGCTGGAACGCCTGTCATCATTCCAGCACAGACATGCAATCAGGACTCGTCCCAGCAGGAGCGGCTTTTTTACGAAGGGCTTTTTTTTTTTTTACACACCGTGCCCACTCCCTCGCCCAGCGCCCGCGGCCATGCCTCTCTGCCCCGTGTCTCGCACGCTGAGCCAGGCACAGGCTTGACTCACTTGTTTACAATGTACAGCCTCTCTCCAGGAGAGAGCCTGTCTGTCCGCCCCCCGGCCCTTCGCCACGCCCCCTGAAACTCTGCCCAGACCACAAAACATCCTGTTATTGAACTGAGAAAAACCCAGTTCCAACCACGGCCAGTCCCCAGGGCTTGGACATCAAAGCACACTGCCTCATCCCTATTGACCAGTGTGGGTTTTATTGTTTTGTTCTTTTCCCTGTAAGGTCAGGCACCTCTGGCTACAACATTTATCAATGGTCAAGCCACTGAAAACAAAACAGCCGCCAGACTGCCAATAACTACACCTTTGGACGCACTCTATTATTGGCTCTATTATTTCTCCAAAAAAACAAACAAAAAAACAAAAGACCTCAATTCGGCATGTGTCAGGGTTGGACCCGAGCGTGTTATCTGCAGTCTGAGCTGTTTACGAGGGCATATTTTGGATACCTTTTATAGGAATACCAGCTTTACTACACCTCTTTAACACTCTTCAACCACTTTTTGGAGACGAAAAACAAAAGCAGAGATTAACCCTTGAAGAGACATTCCATGCAATGTTTTGCAATAGAGTCAGTTTTGCAACATATTTAATTCTGACTAACTAGCTTTGCATTTACACCTGAATTCCAAAATAAACCTAAAAAAAGTAAAAAAAAAAAAGAACTTTGTACTATATAGGCAATATAGGGCAATATACTATATATTGTACTTTTTGTGAGCTGTCTAACTGAAAGTGGCATGAGTCACATGTTACAAAACATTTATAGGCAAGGTTATTATCCAACATAGCTGAAAGACTTGTTGTAACATCCTCTTAAAGGTCTAGTAAATACTTTAAGCATCAATAAATGCTACACAATTGTTTGTATTAAGGGCTAGATAATACACACTAAACACCAGCATTTCAACTAGTTTTAGAACAAGAATTTAATGATAAATACAGTAGTAGGCGTGTGCCATATCGTATTGTATGCAATAATATCGCCAACATTTTTGATTATCATGACCAATATTATACCCTGAAATATTGTGCCATATCACTCACCCCAATTATCACATTAGGCTACTAATGTTTTGCTGTTTTTAGGAAAGGAAAAAATGAACACTGTTCTCATTTCTCATTATATATATATTATATATATACAGTATTATTTAATTTACTTTAGTCGTGGATATATGGAGATATTTGGAGTGCATTATTAGTATCATTACATTCGGGATCAATGACTTCTGTTATAATATTTCTCTCTAATATTTGATAAAATTCTTGTGTTTTTTAATATCTCAGTTAGGGGTTGCCAAATCATATCGTATGCAATAATAAAATTAAATTTTAATTTGTTGCAGTTGTGTATTCTTGATTTTTTTTTTTTTTTTGCAATATCGCCAAAAGTATCATTATCACAAAAAAAAAATATATATATATATATTATATAAATAATATATAATATATATATATTTTATATAAATAATATATAAAAATAATATTGTGATATTATTTTAGGGCCATATCACTCACCCCTATACAGTAGTTATATATGCTTGTTTAAAATTGTTAAAAAATAAAAGAACTGCAAAGTGAACATTGTGACCTTTTTAAAATTACCACTTTATAGCATGTTTTATATTTTTAATACAGACTACGTCCAAAAGATATAAACAGTGTTAGCCGAACATCTTCTGTTCTAAACGGAAGAAGCAAACTTCACCTATCAATCACCTCTTGGTTGATCCACTGCATCTGAGGTAAGTGATAAATCAGGGTTTAGTGAACTATTCTTTCAAAGCACTAAATATTCATCAACCAAATTTATTTGAGTGAAAATAGCACCAAACTGTGAGGGTTTGGCTAAATAAGTTAAACATAATCAGATAATAATGAAATAAATGTTCAGTATCCAACAGATATATTTAAACTGTAGCTTTCTAATAGTTTTTTCTTTAAAAATGGCAAATTATTCAAAATTGGTTTCAGTTTCGGCCATTTTTTTTTTTCGGAGCATCCCTACTTCAAAGCAAATTGACTATAAATGCAATCTTTATGTACACCTCATCTGATTATGCAATCGTTCTAATATCAGTCCAGGCATGTTCTGATCTTTAACACATAAAAGTCAACGATTTCCTGCCTTCTTTAACGAGCCTCCCTGAACTGCTGGTACGGATGCCAGATCCTCGCTGCTCTAAACAATCGCAGTGGGTGAGCACAAGTCCCCAACTCTCAGTCTTTTATGTAATTCTCCTCCTACGTCTCCATGTGCAGAACATGTGTACGCTAGCAACAGACAAGTACATGTAAATACCCTGGACTAGTCAGGGAAAGCCACAGGCTCCTTTTTATTGCATGAATAGATCTATTACTATCAGCTGTTAAAGATCCTAAATAACAACAAAACAACTATTCCTGGAATGCTTTGTAGTCACGCAGGGCTGCTTATAACTTTAGCTCCTGTAAAAAACACAGACAGATGCATTAAACAGGAATGAAAACAGATTTTTAGATCAGCCATAACCAATCTTTTAATGCCTCATCATCTTTGTCTAACACCAGTGAATGGCATCTTAGGCTATGTTCAGATTGGCAGATTTTTGGCAGTCTTTAGCCCTATCCGGATGGGATTAGTGTCTCAGGGGGGAGTCTGTGAAAAATATTTCACACTACTCAGTAATAAAACTCTTGCATCCGGACTGCTGTTTTTGGCTTTGTCTGTCACATGACATTGCGTTCAGTAGCTCCTCCAGTTCCGCTCGCTGTTGTGTTTACATGGATCTCCGTGGAAACCCATGCCCAAAGTGTAATTACGGTGTGTGGCAGTGGACAAATAGCTATTTTATTAAACGTGAGGTGAGGAAACTCAGAGATGTGTATCTGGACAGGACTAAAATTACCGGAGGACCACGGAGTTCAGCAAAAAAGAGGACGTCTGAGAAAAACACATACATGGTCATTTCAGACGGGAATAAAATCACAGAGGACCCCTCATAAAAGAGAAAATTATCCCAGGACCCCCTGAGAAACTTATCCTGTCCGGTAGGGCTTTTGACATTTTTGGCACATTTAGTTTTATTATTGGTAGTTTAGACAGATGAAAATCAGATAAAACCTGATCAAATCAAATCAGGTCCAACCAAAAATTGGAACTGTTCTGAAATCCAATTAGAATCTGATTTGTGCAGATTACCACAGAAAATTAAATCAAATTACCTGCAAATAACAGTGCGACAGTAATCTCAAACAAGATAAAAAAAATGTTATTTGCCTGCAGCTAGAACACAGTCTAAAACAACAGAGTTGGACAGTATTAAAGGTGCAAAGCTGAGTTAACTTAATCTCCTATCTGTACTTTTAGAAGAGTAATTTTGGTTGTTTGCCCTGCTTTGGTTAAACCTTATTAAGTCAGCCTGAAATGGAAATTGGCCTTTTTCCTTGGTAGTTTATGTCTCTGTTCAGCTTGAAAACAATTCATTATGTAAGAAAGAGGAAGGTACAGGCATAAAAAAGAGATTCCTGACTTTCATGATTCTGGGAGAATTAACTGTGGCATCTAAACAAAGGAAATGCCCAGACATGTCATTTATACATCAACAAAATTAAATATTTTGATAATTGCTACACTGCTATTAAACATGCCTATCACACAGTCACACAAGCAGCTCCATAACATTCCAACCACAGTCTCAGTCTCATTTAACTTATCCCAATATAAAGACCACTGAGCCTGTGGTTATGGCAGGTAGAGGTGGACCAGTGGAGACACTATAATTCTGCTTTTAATCTACAGATTGAACTGTTCCTGAAGAGGCTAAGTTGCCTATTACAGTGTACAGTGTTTAGTGTACATAGAGAAAAGGCCTAAATGTTTAAATCATTATGTAATAAACTGTAAAAAATAGTAGACCATGTGTACATATTCACATATTCTATTTTAACTCTAAAATAAAAAAGCCACACACACAAACACACCTTAGTGCCTTAGTGTCACTGTGTCAACCAGAAATATCCAGCTAAAAATGTCCTGTGGGCAGCATCTTGTGACCACTGATTAAGATTTAGAGGAGAAGCAAAACAAACTGTGCAGCAACAGATGGGCTTCTGTCTCTGACATTTTTTTTTCTTTTTTTTCGAAAAACAAGGTGAAAGGAGACCTTCTATATATAATACAATATGCTATAATATAAAATACATATTGAATACTTAAGTACCTCACCATACACCAACATTAATAAAATAACAACAGGCTGCATTTGTCAGTCTAATCAGCTGGATGCTACATGTATGCAAATTGATGTACTGTACAAAACAAAGCAGCCCTCAGAATAATTCTCAAGCAATGCATTAAAAGTTACTCTGTTTTTTTTCTTACAATTTAGATTTTGTCAGTAAAAAAACAAATGAAAACAAAAACACTAAGACACCACATGTCTAAAAATTTTGAAGACACCTGCTTTCTTCATACAGTAAAGGTATAAATAGGAAGCCCAGTGTTGTGGTTGTTTTTTGACCCCATCTGACCCCATCATGCTGCTTGACACGAGGCATGCTGACCTTAGACTCACATGTAGCTGCTCTAGAGTGTCCCATTCGATCAATAACAAAAACAGTGTGTGTGTGTTTGTGCATGCAACTAATCACCTGTGTCAGCAGGTATCTGAAATGGCCAATTCTAATATTCACTAAGGTGTCTGGACACTTCTGAACATGCAGTGCGTTTGTGTATCTAAACAGATGATTTAAAATGATTTATAGTGCTTCTTACCGTTACAGATAGGGTAAAGCAAGCTAATGTAAACCTCTTGATTTGAGATTTGGTCACTGCAGAAGCACCAGCCAGTTTGTTGGAGGGATTATTCTGTTTAAAACAAAAAAGATAGTACAAATTCATAAGTCATTAAATACAGATCAAATAAAACATCAAATAGAGAACATGCACTTTGACCTGGATAAGCTCAAAAGGGACAAGACACCATGGGGTTAAATATATCTGCAAACACATGATGCCACTCCATTACCATGTCTTTACATAGGGCATGTTGTGAATGTGTTTTTAGGTTGTTGACCACATAACTCTGATGAGAATAACAGCAGTAAAAATATGCAGTCTAGGTGGTCTAGCCAATGTGAATTCAGGAATAAATATATTTATTTTTTTAATCATTTAATTCAAAGAAACATACAGCATGGCAGCATTAGCTATCTAGTGAATTTAACAGTATGCATATAGTGTACATATAACTGTAGTACATTTAAATTGTTGTAGTTTTTTTTATTGCTATTAAAAATGAGTAATAGTCACTGTCCTGTAATTTATTTCAGTGTTAGGCTGCTGTTTTTAATATTAGACTACTTTAAAATGCATTACTGCATTAATTTTGGCATTGTAAATTACAAAAAGTTAACTAATTACAGACTGTCATAAATTCCATTTACTGTATAATATTTAACATTTAAAAAGATCTTACTTTTAAGTACATTAAAATAATTTTTGCGATTTATAACAACAGTGCTTTCCTGAAGATTCATAAAAAAGATAAACAGAAAATGTAAACATGCCAAAAACCATATAGCTAGATAAAAAGGCACTAAACCCTAAAGCATATATTTTTTCATTGATAGCTGAAATGTATTAGTTTGAAGTAATGAAACATATCTGTCCTGCTTAATGTTTTTGTAAACCTTTCCTAACATTGAAAAAAATGTTTTTATTGCGGTCAATTCCACCTCTGCAGCGCCCTCTCAGGTTCAACTGTGCTATAGGCGTGGATGATATTTATGAATAATCAATAATACTGTCTCCCTGCTGACGTCCAATTGTCTGCGTCTCAACGCTATCAGAGGCACATTGCTGCAGCTCAGCCAATCAGCTCCTGCCCCACCCCTAAACCCATACATCACCCAGTGCCCTTCCCAACTAATAATCCTATTTTTTAGCATTTTTCAAAATTGAGCAGGTGGTTTAGTTACCCTTTAAGCTAGCTAACTAGCAAAGAAAATTGAGGGATAGTTTCAACAAAAGGAACTAGCTTGTTAACTAGCTAACACAGCTAACTAGCTAACAACGCTAACTAGCTAGCTAGGTTGGCCAAAGTTAGTGCACCTACACACATAACTAACTAGCAAGGCACACAAACATTTATCCAGTCATGTTACTCCTACACCAAACTCCCAGTGCAGTGTAGCTAGTGCTAGATATGTAAGCTAGTTATCTTGTAGCAGAGAGTCAATAAACAACACAAGTTGAAGTTGAATAATACACTCTACTCAAATAAACAGGAGGAATAAGGAAGATAGGAATATAAACCCTAAAGCTTTTATTTTTACAGTCACAGACTGACTGTTTACCATTTGAAATATACAAGCTAAAAAGGCTTGTTTAAATGTTAGCACAAGCTAAAGTAACCGACCGCTAGCATACACCTGAGAAGCTAGAAGACTGGCTGCCTTTTACTGTACATTTCTAGTATATACAGTAATATTCTATCTTGCTGTAGCTTTCTGTGTCAGTTATATAGCCAGTGTATGTCTTTCTGTCTGCATGATAATAAACTAGCAATCGTTTAAACTGCTGAAAAAGAAAACTTATTCAACATGACTGCAGCCTACTGTGATTCACAGGAGAAATATGTTAAAGAGTTTGGTCATTATACTGTAGTATTGCTTCGGAAACAACAGAAATCTGAACAGTGTACGCTTTATTACAAATACTTTTTCGTTACTCCTCTTAAACTGGATAGAGTGGAAATTTAATGAAAATCAGTAAATAACACGTGAAAAAAAGTTGCTATTGAATTATTCTAAGATTCTACTGTTAATCCAAGGCTAAACTTCAATCAGTTCCATACCTACGCAATTACTCACTCATTCAGATCACAGTCAGAAAGTAAAAGCCCAGACACAAAAAACCTACCTAACTAATGATAATAATTGCTAAACTGACTGTTCCCTACACACAAAAGAGATGTAAAAATGGATGTGTGGAGGGAGGGGGGGTTGTCCATGCACTCTGTGTGCTTCTTTAGCCACAGCAAACCCAAACAACTGAATCATCGCCCTTCTGGTAGGTCTGCACCACCACAGGCAAGGGGCTGAGTGTTAGTCAAACGGTCACGGTTACACCGCTGTTATGTAATTACAGGCATGTTTTTTATGAAAAACACACTAGCTGAGATGGGCGGTGGATGTTGGTGCTGGAACATTCCGCTGTCTTAAGACAGACCAAGACATGTTTGTGATTTGATTTCAATACGATCACAAAGAGCTCATTATGGGGGAAAAAAGAATAGGGAAAAAACATTAAAGGCTCCTGCGTGACTAAATAGACTGCAAAGATTGCTTACATAAGAGTAACAATTCATTTATTCAATGTGTCCATTAACACACAGCAACGCCTGTTTCCTGTGCAGCATTAATTGCTAAGTAATTTTTATATTATAAGACACCTACAGCCATTATTGTCATTTTGAAATATGTTTTATATGCATATGCACACTTACATAATGGGTTACACTTGCTATTATGTATTTGTCCCTACACTTTTTATTGTTATGATTTTACTAATTGGTTGCTTTGTGGTTCCCATGGTGGTGCTAGGTGGTTGCTACTTCATGCTTTCTATGCTATTTCATGTCTTGGCTATGGTGTTCCTAAGTGATTGATGATAGATAAAACAGAGCTGTTAAAAAACTGTTACATTATTTTAGGTGATACTATGATTACACTTAGTAGTTGTTAGGGTGTTGATTTGTAATTGTTAGAAAATGTTGTCATTGTGCTCCATGTGGTTGGTTGGGTGTTACTATCATATTTGTACCGTTGTGAGAAAAAGATGATATAAGATGCATAAAAGTTTGCACCCTTTTCATCAGTATAGGAAAACATTATAAAAATAAAGCTGTATCAGGGTATCTGTATGCAAGGGGGGGACAACATTTAAGACTTTTTAATATCAATCAGAGACAAAAATGTATTTTTTGCACAAATAAAGCTGGAACTGTTCATAAACTGAAAATAGGGTCCAGTGCAAAACAGGGGTTGTCCCCATCTCATGCCTACAGTTTCCCCATGCCTAAAAGCAAGTAATGCATGTAACTGAAAATAGTGCCTCATTGGAACAGTGTAGTTATTTAAAAAACGCAGGACAAGATATGCTGCAAAATTTCAAAAAGAAAAAAAAGCAGAAGACATAGAAGACGATGAAGAAGAAGACAATTTTAGATCGTCACGTGGTGCTTTATCTTCTCATCAGGCTGAATGACATTTTTGTGACGTCTGACTGTGACCAATCTAGGGTGGCAGTCATAATTGCTAGGACATAAGGCAGAAATGGGGACGTACCTTGTCGAAGGCAGGGTACACAGCTCGCAGTTCTGTCAGCCAGCCATAGGGCATGTGTCCCACGGGGTAGGTGGCTGTGAGGACTGCTACAGCCTTGCAACACAAACACATTGGAATGTTGAAGCAGGTTCCTATTTGATCCAGCCGAATGCCAGAACACAATCTGAACTGCAGAACCACTGACCTCTGTTGCAGCAGTACTGCCTTTGAGGTCTCTGGACACGAAGAGGTTGACGACGGGCCGGCTGATCCTCTGCATGGCCAAAATGAGAGCCAGCGGCCACCAGAAACTCATCATCGTCCTTATTGTGGTATCTCCCTAAAAAACAGCAAGCGTAAACCTAACGTGAAAGAAGATAAACATGATTATAAGAGCTTCCTGGTGCTTTGGTTATTGCAATAAATCTGTACTTTGCATTTTTTTATAGTAATGACTAATGATGTACTGTGTATCAGTGATGGAATATACATTCATACCAAACCATCACGATACAGAGAATACACAGAAAGCACTATTAGGGTAAATATGGTAATTTCGCAACCCACAAGAAGAAGCTATATTGTATACTGTTAGAGTTGCATGGTTTTGTGGGAACTGTAGTGGCTTAGAAGTATTGCTGTGGTAGTTGTAACAGCAAAATATGCAATCTTACTCTCAATGCATCAATATTTCCAAGACATTTCTGGCAATTTTTTTTATAAAATCTGGGGACTTTCATTGTATTGCAAATACATTTAAAATATGAGTTTATCTATTATTCCATATGCAGTCAAACAGCAAGACATGTTTTTCATCCCAAGTCTGCTTCTTTATTTTTGGACTAGAGCTAACTGGAGCAAAAGTTAGTTCAAGTTAGCATTGCTCAAACTGCATGTCTAAATAAACACATACACACCCACATCAAAGCATTACCAAGTTACATTATGCTACACGCAAAGAACGAGCAGTTGATGAATGATCCATTCTTAGGATTAAGTGATCTCAAAAATAACTGCTAAAAACAGTCAAATGTTATCTAAAAAAAACTCAAAAACAAAAATTATAGTCCTACTTTCATTCATTTGTACAGATAAATAGTTAACATGGCACTATATTATATTACTTCAATAACTAAAATAAACTGAAGCAGCAGTTTGGGATGGGTGTATGGTGCCAAATAAGAATTAGACTCTACACAAAAGGAATACATATGTGAAAATGAACACACTACCCAACAATTGTACACCACACAGCTTGGCTGATAGACTACATAAAATAAAATAAAATAAAATAAAATAAAATAAAATAAAAGTATACAAAGAAACTATTTATATTTTGTCAAACTAGGTTTGAATCCTGAGAATTTTTTTTCAGTGTTGCACAGTAACTAACATGTTCGTATTAGAGTTGCAGAACCACAGTGATCATTATCTCCATCCATTTCCCATAAACATGTTATAAAAACAAGTGTGATGTAATCCCAATCACGATTAGTAAAATATGCCTGAAGAAATGCTATTTGAGCTTGCAATAAAACAATACATTTAAAAACAATGGTTTAAAGAAGAGGGGCAGTAGTGGCTCAGTGGTTAGAGCAATGGACACTTAAGATAACATGGTTGTGGGTTTGCTACCCAAGCTCAGCAACCTGCCACTGCTGGGTCCCTAACCCTCACTCTTCCCCTGGCTCTCGGAGCACATGTGGTCATGGTATGTCAGTATGTGTTTGTGTTCACTAGTATGCATGTGTGTATCCACGTATGGGTTAAAGGGGGAGGCCAAATTCTGTCTGTGCCAAGCACAAGTATGGTTACTATGGTTGTTTTGTCTTGGCTTGTCAGTGTTCATAAGGCAATGTGACACCTACAAAAGCCTTTAAATCAAAACTAAAATAAACCCACACAAACATGTATTCAGGTGTATTCCATATCAAACTTTCTAAGGTGAAATCACTTTTTATGACAACTGACACTAGTTGAAAAACAACTTTTTTAATGCTTATGCAGTTGACACATGCAGTTTATGTTCATGTCATAAAGTCTTATGAATAATTCCCAACATCAATGCTCTCCATTGCACATCGTTTTCATACAAGTACTCTGTAATCAATAACATTGTTATAATAATAATATAAAAAAAAAATAATAATAAAATAATAATAATAGACAGATCACATGACTTCATACACTCACCCCCACTTCCTGGCTGCTGGACAGAGGGACTGTGTCATGGACGTTGCAGTAATATCCCATTCCCACAATAGTAAAACGCACCATTGCTCCCATGTACAGAGAAAGGATGGGAATGAGCAGAGGCTCAATACACTCTAGATTACTCTGGAGCAGAATTGCTACAAACACGATCTGAAAAAGAGAAATTGACATTTTGAATAAACAAAAGACTGCAGAGCACACACTACACTTCGTCGCTGTCCAATGAAAAACTCTTATCTCCAAAACAGCAACTTTACAGGAGAGAGAAAAAACCTTGTAAACTTTCGCTGGAAGTCAAAGTAAAAATAGTTTATTTCAGGTAATTTTGAAGATTTTCAATTGGTTCATTCATATTTTGGCAAAATATAAGGTAGAGTTTGTCTGTTCAAATTATGTAGTAAAGTAAAAATCGACAAAAACAGAGATAAGTGTTTTTCATTGGAGAATGACGATATACACATATTTAAACATGTGTCAAAGCATTAATATCATTCATTATGTTCCAATATAGAAGTCCTTTTATATAATGTAGTAATTATATCATGAACTTTTTCCAAACTAACGTACATACAATATCAAATCAACATTATGTATTTGCATTATGTTATTGTTTTGAATGAATTTGAATGAAAAACAAAGAAGAGCCATCAAGGTTCAGACTGTGGTTCAGTCATCATTAAAAACATAAGCTAACAAGCAATGACGACCTACAGCCCACCAAAGAACTGTGCAGAATACATATTTAAACTTAGTAAAAATTGATATTAGAGAAAGCCATAATTATAAAAAAAATACAAGTTAATTTCTCAATTTACCTGAGCTACAACATCTGAGATGGAGGCTGAACCCACCAGCAGGCTGTATTTGTGCTTCAGAAGGATGCCAGAGTGAATCCATGCCTTTGTAAGATGTGTTTAAACAAAACAGTTAACCAGAAGGCAATTGTCTTTATTTTGAAGAAATATGATTTATTCTATTAGACTTTATTTATAAAGCAATCAACCAAATATTTAGTTGAGAAGTTTGGAGATGGTTACCGTTTTGACATAATGACATAATAAAAAAAATAATAATTAAATAAATATAACAACATTTGACATATTTAATATTCACATAATGCAAGTGTTTTAGAACTAAAAGCAGACGGTTTTACGTTAATTATTAACCTCATTCATGTAAATTGAGCATCAAATTGATATAGTCCACACAAAGTGATTCACAGTCCAAAGTGTGATTTAAAGTAAAAGAGCTGAAGAAAAAGCTGTAAACAAATACATTTCTATAAATCTAGTATAGCACTGGACTACAGCAAATGCTATGAAAGATAAATTAAGCATCACAGAAGAACTTGCTTTAAACAAGTCATTGCCTCACCCGGTGATCTGCAAATTTAATTACATAAACAAATTAATTGCAAAAGTAAATAATTAAAATAATATATAACACATATTATATAATATGTGCTAATAGAGGAAATTAACTAGAGGAGAAATTCATTGTACTGTGCAGCTCTGGTTGTCATCACTGTCTGAGTATACATACTTTAACACTATGAAGTACATTATGGTAAATTTATGTTGGTCTTCACAGACTCTGAAGCTCACACTCACCATGGAGTCCAGTAAAGGGAACAGAGCGAGGTACAGGAAGGCCCTTCGTGTCTTGCTGCCGACAGATTCGTCCACATGGTGGAGCTTGTTGATGACGTAATATCCCAGATCTGTGTAGGCTGATGCATAATGACACCATTTATAATACACTTTAAATCCAATTGTTTCACAGGGTTGTTTTTGTTTGTACAAATCTCAGATTTCATCATCATTTCTAAAAAATCTAAATGTGCCTTTCTTCAAATAGACTTTAATTTACAAAAATTCTGATTCACGCGATTCAAATGTATTATTCCCCTTAATAAATGTAGAAATTTGATCACTAGTTATTGCATACTGCATTAAAACCATCTACTTGTAAATAATGTCCAACACTAGCACATTGAATTACAGTTGTTTAAAAAATAGATAATTTAAAACAGCTAAAAAAATATGACAAAATGATTGCAAATAGAACCTTACTATCAAATAATATAGAGCTCTGGAAAAAAATAAGAGACCACTGAAGCAGTTTCTCTGATTTTGCTATTTATAGGTAGATGTTTGAATAAAATGAACATTGTTGTTTTATTCTATAAACTACGGACAACATTTCTAAGAAAATATATTATCATTATAAAAATTATCATAAAAATATTGTCCTTGAGAGCATGTATTTGCAGAAAATGAGATGCAGAGCTTTCAGACCTCAAATAAAGCCTCTTGATTTCATTCCAGAGGTTTTTAATTTGGTAAAATCAAAGAAACTCATCGTTTTGAAGTGGTCTCTTAATTTTTTCCAGAGCTGTATCTGTATATTATTTATCAATTTATAACATATTGTTGTTTTCTAAATACTTAACTTAAACATATAAAATACTTTACGCTGTGATCAAACTGGTCCTCAGGGACTCCCAGGCAGTCCACATTTTTGCTGCAACTCAACCTGTAGCACACAGCAGCAAAAATATGCACCATCCACATGTCCCTGAGGATCAATTTGAAACAATGTTCAAACCAGTTATACTGTACCAGTTATTATTAACAATATTTAGACATGCAATGATTTCAAACCTTTGGAATATTAAGTGTTTTCATTATTTATGTATTTATTTTTTTTAAGTTTCATTTATATAACATTTTTTAACATAGTTATTCATAAACTCAACACACACATACATACCTATGAGAATATGGAGGATCATTGCTATGGTTCCAGCCACAGCCATACAGAGCACAGCCTTATTTCTGTCCCTCCTGCTGTGAACGAGCACCAATCCCACGCTCTTAAAATCACTCATGGGTCCTGTGAAGAACTTCATTAGAGAGTAGGCCAGTCCATAGCTGGCCAGCATCTCCACACGGTCCTCCTTTACTGAGGCGATTCCTCTGTTCAGAGCCTGTGGGAGAAGTGAAAGAAAAGGACAGATTATGAATATGTTGTACTCCAATATACTGGGGAAGCAAAAATGTAACAGCAGAGTTTCTGAATCATGAAGATAAACTAGTGACAAAATAATTTAAGACTGAACTAACACTGTACATGAAGAAAACAGTTCATACATTCATATGGGCATCACTCCTGCTAGGAATGTTTAAGGGTTGATGAAGACCTAGACATTTTTGCTCCATTTCACCATTCACCATTTATAATTTAGTATTTTCTTTATTTTATTGCTGGCAGTTTAGTTAAAATGTGTGTGTGATTCATGTACAAAAACAGAAAAGGTGGAAATCAATTGCACATGACCATTTGCATTCCTGTTCCTGTACCTGTAAGACCCAAATATGGTAATGAGCTCCTGGATTGGGTGCCCTCTATTCACACTGCCATAAGAATACACTAAATATCCACATGTCTGTGTTTATAACTTATTTTTTTTAAATATATATAAACTTATTTCTATTTTTTTCCTATTTTCTCCTTTTCTCCTAAGCCAATTACCCAACCCACTCATTAGGACTCCTCCTATCCCTTGTAATACCCCAGAGACTTTGCCATTTTTTTTGAGCTGCTGCTGATCCAGCATTGCCGAGTAGCATCAAAGCGCGCTCGGAGAAAAGCGCAGCGACTCGGTTCCGATACAGCAGCTCACAGATGCTAAAAAGTAGTTTGGTGTGTGTGTGTTCACTGTGGACCTCTCTCTACCTCGCTCTACCTCCAGCTTTATTATTTCGTGTGAGTCTGCGGTGTAAATCGCTCCCTTTGTTGTTGTATGCTGGTTATACCATTTAACTTTATTTGCAGTTATTGACAATGGCATTACAACTCTTTTGATGTGTTGATCATGAAAACTATAATAACAATAAAAAATAAATGAAAAATACCATTAAAAAAAGAAATAAAAATATGATTAATTGTACAGCCCTAGCAACTTCACCTGAACCAGCACACACCTCAACCAGTATCAGCACAATCCTGACTCAGTCACACTCTTGCCTCAGCTTTCTCTGTCAAACCCACACAGTTGTCTTTCAGAGGTGACCAGCTTCTATTAATACAGTCTCCTTTACACCCTGACATTATGTAAGACTAATCCCTTGCCCTCCCTTCCACACACACACGCACACACACACACACACACACACACACACACACACACACACACACACACACACACACACACACACCCACACACACACACACCCCCACACACACACACACACATACTCGATAGGGGAACTCGCTGTCCCAGAACAGGAATAGTAAGAGAGGATGACAGTGCACGTACATTTGGGAGGCCTACACACCACAATCCAAACTAACTCAATTACTCAGTAAAGAGTGAAGACGGGCACAGATTGACATACTGATATGTGGAAGATGTGCATTGATAATGGGAGTTGTGGGTCGATTCCAATGCCCATATTTTACCTGGATTAGCTAGGAAGAGGTGAAGATAACTGTAGAAGGTTATACATAAAGTAAAATGATAATGCAGTTGAACCCTGTGGAAATAAAATTGTGGTTTGAAATATCTGTCAAATCTTAAAGTATTTGTCCACACCTGATTATTATTGTTGTAGCGTAATAATATACCCATAAGTTGTATATAATATATACAGCACAAAATAGTTTTCAGTTTAAGGTTAGTTACTAAATAAGTATAACTTAAGTATATACTTTCTTATGTCTATTTATCTATGCCATCTATTTTATTCTTTATTTTAAATTTAAATTTTATTATATTGCTTACTAATTGCTTTTTAGGGTGGAACTGGACCATGAAATCCCAGTTTTGTTCCACCTCATGTTTGCATGTGATGCAAATGACAATAAAGTCTCCTGAAATCCTTAAACTTTCCCTGATGCAGGTATGAAGCGAAGCCACACGCCTTTACATTTGATGGCCAAATGAGTCATTATTTCATCAGACTGTAATTTGGTTACTGTGTAGAATAGAATGTCCAAATTCACTTGTAGCAAAGCAATTATTACTGGTGCTTTCAATGAACTGGGAGGAGTTTTGGTTGTTAAATTTGTCTTGTAGGTATAGATGCATTTACACTGATATAACATGTGACTCGAATGTGTCTTAGACCACCTCCTGAAGTGGTTTGAGTGATTGGATTTGTGTATCTGTTATGAATGTGTCTTAAGTGTGTATGCATTTTTATGTCTTGCATTTATATATCCAGATTAGGGGTGTTACAAATTGTATCGTACGTGATAATATCGCCAAAAAAAATTTATATCGTAAATTATATTATACCCTGAAATATCGTGCCATAACACCCACCCCTAATTATCACATCAGAGTACTACTTTTTGCCGTTTTTGGCAAAATAAGTAATCACACTGTTCTCATTTCCCATTATATATCTACTAGAGACAAATTGTATCTGTCCAGTAACATTTATTTTACTTTAATCCTGGATATATGGAGATATTTGGAGTGCATTATTAGTATCATGACATTCTGGATCATTGACTTCTGTTACAAATCTGATAAAATATATATTTTTGATATCTCAGTTAGCCATATAGTGCATGCAATAATAAAATTCAAAATTATTTTTCTAATTTAGTGTTTTGTCATTTTGCCAAAAGTAACGCTATCGTGAAAATACCATGAAATATTGTGATATTATTTTAGAGCCATATCGCCCACCCCTAATCTTGATAAAATCCTGATTCTCAAAATGCATAAAGTGATCAGGTGTAAACAGGGCTATAGAGAGCACAAAGAGGATAAACACAAAAGCCTTTCAGATTCAAATTCGACTTTAGACTATGCAAATGCATTATTTCTATTTTCGATATATTCTAATAAAAAACTAAATATTATGTGCCGTTTACCTTCAGCTCTAATCGTAACAATAAACTTCCAAACATGGAGCTACATCCACAACTCTACTGAGACTGTAGACTGATGCTACTGTTCTGTTGGTTGGGCTGAACTGGGATATTTAAATAGGGTGCCCAGGCAAATTCGAGTCACAATGAAATGTATTAAGGTATTTTTGAGGTATTAAATGTAAACACTGTGTATCCCAAAAAAACTGTAAAACTAGTATACAGTAGCAGTAATACAGTAGCTATAGATTTTAGATACTATAGTTGTTGTTTACATACTTAAATTGTGCAGTTATTTTTTGTAATGCATTGGTTCAGTACTCAATGCATTATAATGCAAGTTCCATTAATGCAGCATTGTATTGCTTGGCAGATTTTGGGGTGTTTTGGTACTGAAGATCAGCATGCAGATGAACTACAAGGGCAGCTGCTTTACATGTGCCTGTATCTATATAAACACTCACACATACTGTACTCAACGCAGTAAAACAAGAGAGACACAAGAAGACAGTGTGCATAAATGTCCATTAATAGATGTAGAATAGAATGTACCACAGACAAAAAGTTATTGCATCATGAAATACGAAGCTCTTATAATATAGCCCTGATCTGCGTATAATAAAAAACAACATCATTTTTATTTGCAAGGCAATAGTGAATAGAAGCCTGGAGGTCTTAGCCCTTGTGGTACTAATAGCCCTTAAAGGTAGTGTTAGCCTTTGGTAGCATTGGCTCTGGTTAGGGCTATGGCTTGTTCAAAACCAGAAAAGGAAAGGTCAAGCGATGCAAATTCCAAAGCTTTATAAAGACTGTAGCCAGACTACTCAAACATTGATACATCAATCAGAAGTCATCTTTCAGACAGACCTGCTTGCAGGATTGCTAGAATTTGTAATTAAAACATCTGTTTACCTGCAAAAGATGGCATAGTTTGCCAATTTCCCTGGTTTAAGGCTTTTTAGACTTTATGCTTCAAATCAGATCTGCGGAGATGACAGCCCACACTGTTATTTGCTACTGATCAGATTGAATTTGTATGTCTGGACATCACAAACATATCTGAACAAAGGGGAGTCACATTTGATTGGCTAGACGCATCTGTAAAAATCCACATGTGGCATTTCATGTGGTTTCTGGCTGTCCAGTCTGAACAGCCAATAAGACAAAATAAACCTGTTAATTGACAGGTTTATTGCATCAGATGCGCTTGAGCAAGAATGGCACAAACTGTACAGAAAGCTGGCCCTCTTATTGGCAGTCTGGCAGACAAATACATGCAATTACAAAAACGCAGACAAATAAAGTAAATAAATACAAAAGCTAAGAATACATACAGATTATGAATTATGTGGGATAATTGTGTATTACATCCCTTTATTTTTGTTTAATATTTTTCTAATAATAATTGAAATGACATAATTAATTTTCTTTTGTAATTTTTTAAGGGGCGCATTTTGCCTGATTTCTCTTGATTAAATATCAATAAATATGTGAATTTTATACCTTTTAATACCATATATTTTACTTCACTTGATAGGACCTTATTTATTATTATTATTATTTTTTTTTTTAAATCGCAATGCCGCGTGCGTGTTCCTTATGACTGACTAAATTGTTTGATCCAGCTGTTATATTAAAACCATTTTAATGTTTTTCGTTTCTATGTTTTGAAATTCGTTAGATTATATTTTTTTCAAAATTTTGGGTTCATTTTTGTTTGTTATTTTTCTAATAATAATAGAAATTACATAATTTATTTTCTTTTGTACATTTTTTAAGGGGCGAGTAACAAAAGTATGTGAATGTTTCTGGAAAAAAAGTGGGCGTGGCATTGTGATGGTTACCATCCATCGCGATGTTGGGTCATAAATGACACAACCCTAGACAGAACAAATGACTTTTTGTTAAATGACACATTGTGTGTATGGCGAAGTACAGCATGCAAAGTGCACACATGTAAGTGTATAATATTATATATTATTTTATAATACATAAATATGAAAGTACTGCATTTTGGAAATCAGATCGTATTCACAGTAACATATATTTAGCAGGGGTGCACTGCTGCACAGTCTGTGCTATAACACTCATAATTCAACTCATCAAAGTTCCAAATATATGCAGTAAATTGAGGTCCGAGGACCATAATTCCTTACCCTTGCCCAGGAGTGCTGGTGCAGTACTCTACTGTGCATACACAAATATGACCCTCATCAAAAGTCCCCCCAGAAAAAACATTTGAACATGCCTACTGTGCAAAAGTATGTTCAGATAGAAAATGGTTTAGAACAAAAAAAAATCTTCATCTGCTAAAGGTTCCACCAGCTAAAAACAATGAGGGACAGATTTCTGTACATTGCCATTCTTGCTCAAGCGCAACTGATGCTATAAACCTGTCAATTAACAAAGCTCCATCCATATGAGTTGGGAAGTTGGGGATGAGGTGCAGTGCGGTGTGGTGCGGTGGTGATAAGGCCACACCCTGGCCTCAATTACCCTCTTGGACAGTAGAGAAAATAGAGGAACATTACAGTCCTGCTGAAAAATCCAGCTCAAGACTGGTAGCAGAAGCTGGTATGCTCGATCCTAGTAGTTGTAAAACTCAGTCAGGTTGGTCATGTTTGTAAAGCAACTTAACCATGAAACTCATGCAAAAACATACCCTATACTAGTTAAAATCTAAGCTGGTCAACCAGTTTAACCAGCCTGACCAGCTTGAGCTGGACACAATGTTTCTTTTCAGCAGGCAGGAGTCTTAAAGGAACAGTAACCTAAACAGCCAGGTCATTAAAACATCATTATAACATTAAAGCAAGAATTCAATAGTTTTGAAGCTTCTAGGATTTAGAGACCTCTCTGGTGAGAATGTGTAACTGCACATATCAGGTGGAAGAGTCCTTTTAATTTGGTTTAATGTAAATTATATATAAAATTGCTGTGGGACATTCATAATGTAGAGAGAAATTACAGCCAACAAACCTTCCAGATTTCTTTGGACATTGGACATTATCTGGATAGTTGTGACAGAACACTGAGACCATTTATTAGAATCTCGGGAATACTACTAAATTTTATTTATAAAAAAAAATCTTAGGCACTGCTCCTTTAAATATTGCCTATTCATGGTGCATAATAGAGGTGTGCAATATTTTTGTAGTCATTTTTAAAGCAAAAAAATCCATATTGTGATAATGTTTGTATACTTTATTATATACTGTAAAGCTATAATTGCTTATGTTTGCACTAAATATTCTGCACTTTAGTTTGGTGTGTAGTTTGTCCTCATTATTTTAATGTTATATTATTTGAAATTTATTATGAAATAAAAAGTAGTATATACTGTACCAGTCAAAAGTCTGAAAAAACACCTTCTCATTCAATGTTTTCTACATAGTAAATTCATACTGAGGTCATCCAGACTATAAAGGAACACATAAGGAAACATATAGTACACTTAAATGTGTGTACATGGTGTTCTTTCCTGGTCCTGATGAGGGCCAGTTCCATTATAATGTTTTTGATGGTCTTTGCGACTGCATTTATAGATACTTTCAAAGTTCTTGAAAGTTCTTTTTTGGATTGACTGACCTTTTTGTTTACTGAATTGTGTAGTGCCATAAAATGGATTACATTACTTACATACAACTATTTACTGTATACCAACTCTACCTCTTCAGAACTTTACATCTGATGCTCTCAAACACATTAAGAGGCAAGAAATTCAAGTAATTAACTCTTGACAAGTTCAGCACAGCTGTTATCTGATAGCTGATCATTCCATGTGACTAACTCTGAGAAAATGCCAAGATGTGCAAACCTGTCATCTAAACAAGAGGTGTCTACTTTGAAAAATGAAATATAAAACATATACTGGTTTGTTTGACATTTTTCAGAGTTTGGATGACTTTAGTATTAATCTACAATGGATAAAAATTTAAAATAATAAAAACACAGATTTTATGGTGTGTACAAACTCGCTGATAAATAAATATTGCATACACTCATACATGCATTTTTCTTTTTTCCTTTTTTGTAAAATAAGAGAGTTTTTGGACACTCTTCACTAGTTTAAGTCTCTTACCTGTTCTCCAAAGTCGATGGCAATGTTGGTGACGGCTAGAGGAAGGAGGAATCTGATGAGAGGCCAGTAGGAGGTGAGGGATGTCAGCTTCACCATGATACCTGCAGGAGGAGAGCTCCTCTACTCACTTTCACATCAGGCTGGAGAAATAACAACAGCAGCAGCAGCAGCAGCTAGTTTTAGTTACCGGTAGTTGACTTTAGTTGACCTTTCTAACAACACTCAAACCCACCGCAGCCCCAGCAGCCAGTCAACACCTCCCTCTGCCACCTAAACCTCCCCTCCTCAGTACAGAGAGCTGCAGTTATCTAGTTAACTAGTTATCTAGTGTGAGAACTTCTCCTCCGCAGCTTCACAGTGGAAAACTCTTTCACAGCTCGAGCTCAGTCCAGAATGTTCCCCTCAGTTTCAGCTCACCGCGCCACACTGCCGATAACTTCACCTCTCAAACCATAGCCCTGCAGGAGCTCTCCTCCACAGCAGCAGCAGCAGCAGCTCCCACAACACTCAGCCTCACCGCTGACATTTCAGCCTTTTTACCACACACGTGGGGCGGCACAACACACAGGCCACGCCCACGTCACACAGACCACGCCCTCGCCCATCACGCCACGCCCAACCTCAGCACTTCCACGAGTGTTTGGAGAGCTCGAGAAGCTCCAATCAACAGAAGCGAGAGTGACACAGAAAAGGGAAATGCGTGAGATTTTTTTTACAGTGAAAACAAAACTATAATAAAGGTCATTTCACGTTTTAGTAGTTCAGTGGAAAGAAATAACTCCCTATGATTTGCCAAAACAGAGAAGTACGTGAGAACATTATTAACGTTTGGAGTAAAAAAAAAAAAAAAAAAAAATATATATATATATATATATATATATATATATATATATATATATATATATATATATATATGTACTTGAGTGAAGTAAATACATAGATACAGTAGCCTGTAAAAGTATCCATACCCCATACAACTTTTCACATTTTACTACCTTACAACCACAAACTTTTTTTTTCTTGGAAAGAAAATAATACATGATTTAGCTTATCTATAAATATTTTTTTTTACTTATCTATAACTTAATACTTAGTAGTGGCACCTTTCTGTGGAATGTCTGATATATAAAAAAATAATGTCTGATATATAAGAAAATCATATTTTGCTTTTTTTTTATTAATCTTTGCCGCCATCTGGTGGCCATTACTATGTAATGCCTTAATACACCTGTTCATCGAAGGTGTACACACAATAATTCAGTATGTCAAATTATGGTTTATGTAAAACCTAATTTTGACCTCCCATTATTCCAAATGCATAGTAATATATCTTTATACTTAATTGCATAGAAAAGCTTCTTTAAGAATTGAATGGGGTCATTTGATAACATTTTGTTTTGAATGGACATTTTTCCTTGGTTTGTCTGTGTGAAGCCTGTGTGTACTATTTATATTTTATATTGACCTTTTTATGTCAACAAAAACATTCCTAAACAGTAAAAAAACATTGTTTTAAATTAAATTTAGTTAGTAAAAATTAGTTGTTTCTTTGCTTCAATGCAGAAGGCGGGATCAAGCTCTACTGTTTTATTGGTTTATAAACTTGATTATTAGCTGATTCATGGTCTATTGATGCACAACAGCTCTCTAACATGATATTCATTGTAATGGACGCAGAGTCTGAAAGGGTTAATAAGAGAACGGTCTGCATGTCCAACATGTCACACTGTTTCACAGATCGGTAGTTGTGTTTCTGGTGTATATGGTGTTTGTTTAGAGCTGGTTAAATTATGTTTATTGAGGAGTAAAACTCGTTTCTTTTCTATTTTTAGTCTCTGCTGGAAGACCGAGATCAGCGGCTACCGTAAAACACGGTTTAGACGCGCCCATAAACTTTCCCACAGATTCATCTTTTCTCCAGCAAATATGTTATTTTGTACTGCTTATCTAAATATGGTAAATGTGTTGTTATTATTATTACTATTATTATGATCATTTTTATGAACCTGACTTTTGGTAAAATGTGACTGTTGAATACGACTAAAATGGAACAGTAATGGGTGAATTTATCTACATTAAAAGGCCCTGGCCCATATATGGGTAAGACAGACCACCTACAGGCACATCAATTGAGCATATAAATAAAATACACAAACTATGGATTCAAAAACCAGGGTTCATACACATTTTAACCAATACATTTGATGACTTTTCCATGCCTTCAAGGCAAATTTTCATGATCATAGGATTTTTAAAACATCAGTGCAGACATGGACAATAAAACCAAAAATCAACTAAAACTAAAACTATAATTAAATATAATTATAAAAAAATTAATATAATATTGTAGGCCAAAAATGAATCTTATAAAATGTTAACACACAATCTTTAAAATTGAAATGTGTGTCAGATCCAGAGAGCTCCATTGTGTAGGGCTAAATTACTGAATTAACTCTGAGCTGATGTATTTGTTAGTTCAAAATAGATTTTCTCATTTAATAAACTGAAACACAAAGATTTTATACCAAATTTCCATGGCTTTTCAAAATCTTTCTGGACATTTTTATTTTTCCAAAACATATCCAGCCTTGGAAATTCCTATTTTCAAATTCCATTACTTTTCCAGGTTTTTCATGGCCGAATAACCCTGCAAATTAAAAATCATCAGCAGTTTACATCAAAATCAAGTAAATCATTTCAAATTTAATATCCTGAGACTTCTGTATGAGTTCTGTGTGAAATCATAAAGAACCTAATTTGAATATAGTCCTTTGTTAAATTAAGACACATCAGTTGAGCACATGAATACAATAAGCAAACTATTGACACAAACATCATCTGCTCCTGCTGGAGTTAAATTAAAATCATAAGTAGTTAATATTTTGAAACTTTCTAAATGATCTGGAAGAATTTGTTTTTATTAATTTTTCCTTATTTTTCATACATCTCTTCTTACTGTCATTTCATCATCTGGTGTCACCAGAGGAGAATGGGTTTTCCTTCTGAGCCAGGTTTCGCTCAAGGTTTCTTCCTAACGCATGTAGGAAGTTTTCCTTTGCCACTGTAGCCTCAGGCTCGCTCATGTAAAATATAAAGCTAATCACCTTTTAGAAAAAAAAAATCTACGTTAGACCATAAGTTCCTTGTAATGGGCATAAAAGTGACCATATAACGACACAGAGCTTCAGTGGTGCACTGTGTATCATATGGCCTCCTTCAGACTGGAACACCACTCATTCATTCAATTAATACACTGAAAACAAGTAAATATAATTTCATTTGTTGTAATACATTTCTTTATCAAAAGAACCCATTTAATAGAACACTAACAGATTCAAAAACAGTTCATTGTTTTTGTTACATCACAAAAAACAACAAATTTATGTACAGTACCGGTCAAAAGTTTGGACACACCATTTAAATTTTCTGATTGTAGTTTAATACTACAGTTATCCAAACTATGAAAAAAATGTCTAAAATAATTTAATGAACAAAAAAGTTAGACAAAGTAGAATATGTTTTAAATTCTCCAAAGCAGCATCTCGTGCTTAGATGACAATTTAGCACTTTTTGGAATTTTCTCAGTCAGCTTTATGATGTAGGGTCACTTAGAATGGCTTTCAGTTAACAGTTGTGCTGAACTCATCAAGAGTCTTAATGTGTTTATGATGAGGTAGAGTTGGTATACAGTGAGTAGCCCTATTTGAGCAATGTTCTAAAACATATAATGGCACAAATAACTCAAGCTAAGAGTAAGAGCTACCTCTGTTGCACCAGATACAGTCATCAGAGATACCAGCCTCAAAAAACACAAGTTAACAGCTCCTCTGGTAAGAGCCACCTAAATGCTACACAGAGTATTTTGGTTTGTTTTAATTTACTATATGATTCCTAATGTGTTCCTTTATAGACTAGATGACTTCAGTATTGATTAACAATCTATGATAATTAATAAAATAATAGAAACATTGAATGAGAAGGTGTGTTCCCCTAGCCCTCTGATCCTAAAATCAACCCTGTCCTATCCCATTACATTTGGAATGTCAGTTAATACTGTCAAGAGACATTGGGTGGACCATACTTGTGCTCCTCATGTTAGGCATTGGGCATGGGCAGGCATCGTTTTGTAAGACAGTAAAAGCTCTGTTTAAATGGGATTCAGTATCAGGTAGAATGGCTTCAATGATTAGTATCATAAATACAGAACATTAGACATAAAGTATAGTCAGAATCAGTCATCAGTGTCACAGTAAACATGAAGACAATGGCAATGAATGTTCTGACCTAGGGACACATGTAGATAATGAAAAGAAGTAGGGGGCCAAGGATTGAGCCCTGTGGGATGGTTTGTGTAAAATGTCAGTGGCAGATTTATGTTTCCCAAGGACAACAAAATGAAATCTATTACATAGTAACAAACACAATAAACCAGCAATGAGCAATGTCCATTACACCAACAGCAGTGGGATAGGAGATGAGTGTGTCAGGGTTTACAGCATTGCCCTGCTGTAATCTACGAGGAGAGGCACACAGAGCACATTAGGTTCAGTAGAGAAGAGGAAATTGACTGGTGGACCAGTCCCAACACCGCAGTGACACTGAGCTGTATGACACCTTCATACCAGCACAACACACCCTAACATGCCTCTACTATTGTAGTGTCACTGATATGCTGAGAACGGCCCACCACCCAGATAGTTTCTGGTCAGCTGTGGAGCTTCAGTTGTCTTTCTATTGGTGGACAAGGTGAGAAGCAGCAGGTGGTCCACACCTAAGGACCCTCAGTAATTCATGCTTTATTAAAATAGAGTACCATTTTAACAAAGTCTTGACTACAGAAAATGTTCATCCTAGGTGTAAAAATGTGGAACTCACTTCATTGTAGTCTTAAGTTGTAACTCTTGCATCCAGACTGCAATTGAAAAAACAGGAGGACCAGTAAGTTTTTATTATTTATACTTTCTCGTTCACATGATATGGTGTTCAGTAGCTCCTCCATTTCCACTCACTGTTGTGTTTACATGGATCTCCGTGGAAATGCGCGACCAAAGTGTAATTACGGTGCGTATCAGTGGACAAATAGCTATTTTATTAAACAAGAGGTGACGAAACTCACAGATGTGCATCCTGACGGGACTAAAATTACCTTACAACCACAGAGTTTAGTGAAAAAACAGTAGATAAATCAGCCTGTAATTTTCTCAGAGGTCTTCTGAGAAAAACACGCACATGGTCGTTCTGGGCAGGATAAAAATCACACTGGACATGACCATAACCACCTACTGTGCTGTCTACTGTGTGTGGTAACGCCTGGTACACACATAACACTGTGGATCAAGGAATGTAAAATGGACATGACCATAAATTGTCACATTACACATATACATGGCACCAATATATTAGCGTCAGATCCTCTATGTCTATGAATCACATTAACAAGCTTTGAGGCCCCAAGACCCTGTCATGGTTGTAGTTTCCTGGGACCACTTTGGGTAAGAACTCACCACTGCTTACCAGGAACACATCACAATACCACACTTATGTTTTAGAGATGTTTTTTGACCCAGTTGTCAAGCTATCACTATTTGGCCTTTGTAAAAGATGTTTTTCCAACACATCAACTTCAAAAATGGACTGTTCACTTGCTGTCTAATACATGACCAATGCAATAACAGGCCTAATGTAATAAAGATGATTAATGTTATTAACTTTACTTGTTATTTGCACTCTGTATTTGCACTAATGATTTATATAGGTTCTGTTTATACTGGTACTGTCTGGTACTGTCTTTGATCACCCCATCACTATTGCACTATTGTCTTGTATCTCTTGACTCACGTATGTCTTTATCCGTGACCCTGTTGTATTGTACATTTAGTGTCTCTCATTATTTGGGAAGGAGAGTAGCATAATTTCAATTATCTGTATGTCCTGTACATACAGGTCCTTCTCAAAAAAAAAATGAAAAATGAAATCATCATCCTCATAAAGCTTTTCAGCAGATGGAAGCATGAAGTGCTCCAAAATCTCCTGATAGCTAGCTGCATTGACCCTGCCCTTGATAAAACACAGTGGACCATCACCAGCAGCTGACATGGCACCCCAGACCATCACTGACTGTGGGTACTTGACACTGGACTTCAGGCATTTTGGCATTTCCTTCTCCCCAGTCTTCCTCCAGACTCTGGCACCTTGATTTCCGAATGACATGCAAAATTTGCTTTCATCCGAAAAAAGTACTTTGTACCACTGAGCAACAGTCCAGTGCTGCTTCTCTGTAGTCCACAATCTTCATCAGGGTCTGGTCACCTCTTCTCGTTGTGCAGCGTTTTCTGCCACACTTTTTCCTTCCCACAGACTTCCCACTGAGGTGCCTTGATACAGCACTCTGGGAACAGCCTATTCATTCAGAAATTTCTTCCTGTGTCTTACCCTCTTGCTTGAGGGTGTCAATGATGGCCTTCTGGACAGCAGTCAGGTCGGCAGTCTTACCCATGATTGCGGTTTTGAGTAATGAACCAGGCTGGGAGTTTTTAAAAGCCTCAGGAATCATTTGCAGGTGTTTAGAGTTAATTTGTTAATTCAGATGATAAGGTTAATAGCTCGTTTAGAGAACCTTTTCATGATATGCTAATGTTACACTCCCCGAGCCCAGGGTCAGTGTAAGCAAATTAAATACCTGTAAACAGGGTGAAAAGGATGAGACACGAGGAAACGTGGCTTCTCTGTTCAGCAGCTTCTCAAGTCTCTTTTTATTAAACAACAGCAGTTTCTTACTTCTATAGTCTCTGTCTCGTGTTTTTAATATTAATTACTGGTATCAATAATATGAATTGAACATAAAAGAAAAGAATATAAAATATAGCCGTACATATACAGTTATATAGACACATTCATATATAAAATATACATTTAACACAAAATATATGCATATATAGATACAACTCTTAAACTACATCATGAATTTCATGTATACTAAAGGCTAATGATACTTTATAGCCCAACTGAACATATTCCTTAGTACTAAAGGCTTAATAGGACATTCCTTCCCCACTGTAGCTTACTTAGTGATACAGTGCAATATTTAAACACTTTTAGAGCATAAAGTTAACACATAACACATCAGCAGATACCCTTTTTATGTGTTAAGAGCTTTACAGAAATATATATATGTTGTGTCTGTAAAAATATATTTATAAAGTCACACGAGTAGAGAGATGTTCAGATGCCAACAGGCTAACATGCTTAGGAAAATATCTAGAGGACAAAACACACTAGTAATACAAACTGAGGTAAGTAAGACTAACATACTGCCTTTTAACTGTTATTAGATAAAAAAAATATAATCAAAAACAGGCAAATTGTGCTGCAGTTTCAATTTATACAACCAAAGAACCATAAAAAATAATGAAAATGAAATGCCAAGGAGTACTGCTTTAAAACACGAACACTAACACAGCCACCATTTTCTGATCTCCAACACCATTTTCTAGACAAAGGTCTAACAGATTTATGAACTTCTACTGTGCTCAAACTTAACTCATATGTAAAAAATATGTGTTTATACAGTCTACAGACCGACTGAGTGTAGATTTTGTGTACTTTTACCACATTTCTCACCTGTAAACAGGGTGAAAAGGATGAGACACGAGGAAACGTGGCTTCTCTGTTCAGCAGCTTCTCAAGTCTGAGAAGCAGAGCTGCTAGCTGCAGTAGATATCAAACGCCACAGTGCACCCTACTGGACATCTTAGGCAACAACAACATCTGATTTGAGCTTTCACAGCAGAAGTTCATAAGGTAGCAGAATAAAATAAACAAAAAATGATAACAATAACAAAAAAATAATTACAAATGTGACCATCACTTTGTGGGCGTCACACTCTCCCTGACAAAAGAAAATGATCCTTGGCAGAGATAACTATTTTGACAAAACCCCTTTTTTTTCTGTTTCTTCTAACATCTAACACTGTGCTTCAATTGACATAAGTGGTATAGGGATAAGAAACATATGTAAATGGTACATAAGAGTGTGTTGGGGGAGTCACAGGTATGAATGGTGGTGTGAAGGGCTTTACTAGATTGCATGTGAGTAAATGAGGCCCAGTGTAAGCTGCAATTGTGTTAATTCTTGGGTAAGGCTGAGTGGAGGGTTGGCCTAATGTTTCATATGTGAAAATGTGCTTTGGCTTTCTCTCCCTAGTGGAATGTCTATTTTCAGGTGTTGGCGATAGTTCATGTTCAGTTCCACATTCACTCATCCTCTCAGGTTCAACTAGATCAGGTAATGGCTCATAATCAGGTGACTGAGTTGGTTCATCTTCACTTTGACTAATTTGCTCATTTTGGTTCTGTTCCTCATTTATAGGTCTTGCATGGATGGAACCCTCTTCCTCCTGGGCTGGATCTCTCTGGTAGGTATGTCTTTCTCTCAAGGTAGGTATTTCATGGTAGGTATCTCTTTCTCTCAAGGTAGGTATTTCATGGTAGGTCTCTCTTTCTCTCAAGGTAGGTATTTCATGGTAGGTCTCTCTTTCTCTCAAGGTAGGTATTTCATGGTAGGTCTCTCTTTCTCTTGTTTTCTCACGAACAGGTATCCTTAACCAATAGCCTCCCGGACTTCGCTCATCCTCAGACTCAGTTGAGTCACTGGCAGAATTGTGATTTCCTGGATCTCTACTTGCCAGCGGATGTGTTGTTTTGGACTGCGTCTTCACTGGTTGCTTGGCTGATACTGGCGGTGTAAGTACAGGAAGGTCATTAACAAGTAACAGTAGATTGCGGTGCAGCGTTCTCGTTTTGTGAGGGCTACCCATTTCAGGAGCAACCACATACACTGGATTGTCTCCTACTTGCTTTTTCACCACATAGATGACTCTTTCCCAGTAAGATCTTAATTTGCCGGGACCTCCGCGCTCACTGAGATTCCTCACAAGAACTCTGTCTCCAGGCTGCAGGACCACACCCTTTACCTTTCGGTCATAATATGACTTGCCGCGAGCACTGGACCGCCGACTGTTTTCTTTTGCGATCTTGTATGCTTCTACCATTCTTTGAGACCACTGTTCTGCATAGCCTTTTTGTGTGACTCCATCTTCTTCTTCAAGTAACCCAAACAGAATGTCCACAGGCAAACGGGGGTGACGGCCATACAGCAAGAAGTAAGGAGAGTACCCAGTGGCTTCATGCTGGGTACAATTGTACGCGTGAATCACTTGTGGCAGGTGTTCCTTCCAATTCTCTTTCTCTTTGTCTCCTAGTGTACGCAACATCTGCAGTAATGTTCTATTAAATCTCTCAACCGGATTATTTTGGGGGTGATAGGGTGATGTTCTGGAGTGGCCTACCCCTGACAGCCGTCGAAGGTCCTTAAAGAGCTCATTCTCAAACTCCCTGCCTTGGTCATGATGTAACTTGAAGGGGTAACCAAAACGAGGAATGAAATCATTAAAGATACACTGTGCTGCTGTCCGCCCAGACTTGTTCTTTGTGGCATACGCCTGTGAAAATCTAGTGAAGTGGTCAACAAGCACCAAGATGTACTCATATCCTCCTCGGCTTTTCTCTAGATGTAAGAAATCTATACATACAAGCTCAAGGGGTGAACTGGAGGAGATGCTGCCCAGTGGAGCACGAATGTGTGTGGTTGGTTTCTTCTGAGCGATACATGGACACTTGCGTGTGATGTAAGCCTCAATTTCTCTCTTCATGTATGGCCAATAAAATCTATCTCTTGCCAGGTGAAGGACACGCTCAGTACCAACGTGGGCCATGTCATTGTGAAGTTGTTTTAATGCAATGGGTCGGTACTTTGTAGGCAGAACCAGTTGCTTTCGCTGACTAGTTTTTCTGTAAAGGAGTCCATTCTCCAAGTGTAGTCTGCTCCATTCATTCAAAAGCTTTCTTGATGTCCCACTCACTCTCTGTCTCAGGTTGCTTGTGAGGGTTGCCTGTTTCTCTTTAAGTGTTATCACCTCTCCAATGGATTCATCCTCTCTCTGTGCTTTCACTAACTCGTCATGACTAATGGGTGGTAGAATTTTGCAGATCTGAGCATTGTGGTTTTCAGCAGAAATGTGTAGGGCAGCAATCCATGCCACGTCCTTTTGTTCAGCCACTTTACTCCCCTTCCATGCTGCTTGCACCACATCCTGAGGTAGCCCCTCTGTGCACTCCTGGATGTACTTGTCAATGTTGAAGGGCATGCGTGACAACGTATCAGCATCGATGTTTGCCCTCCCAGGTCGATACTTCACATCGAAACAAAAGTCTGCCAATTCTCCTACCCACCGATGGCCAACAGCGTTGAGTTTGGCAGTACTCATGACATAAGTTAGGGGATTGTTATCCGTATACACTGTGAAGTGTGGTGCATAGAATAAATAATCCCTAAACTTTTCGCAAATTGCCCATTTTAGCGCCAAGAACTCAAGCTTGCCACTGTGTAGGTGGTAGTTCCTCTCTGCCTGCGTCAATGTTCTAGACCCATACCCTATCACTCGTAATTTCCCACCCTGACGCTGATACAGGGCGGCACCAAGACCCTCTTCTGATGCATCTGTGTGCAGGGTAAATGGTAAGGTGAAGTCGGGATAGGCCACAACTGGGGGTGTTACCAGCATGTCAATTAGTTGTTCTAGCACCATCTTGTGCTCACCAGTCCACTCTATAGGGGTCTTTGATGGCAGTTGTGGGCCCTTGTTTTTCCGTGTAGCCAGCTGGACTTGTGATGCTCCTTTCTTCATCTGGAGCAGTTGGTATATTGGTCTGGCTATCCGTGAGAAGTCCTGTATGAAGGATCGATAATAGCTCAGGAACCCCAAAAGTTTCCTGACCTCGCCAACAGTCTGTGGTGTTTTCCCCTTTAGGCATAGCACAGCCTCCAAATCCTTTGGGTCTATTCTCACTCCCTCACTGGACACCAAGCGGCCCACATATCTTACTTCCTGCTTGAAAAGGTCACATTTTTCGGGTCTTAGCTTTACTCCATGGACTTGGAGTGCTCTGAGTACTTTTCTGACCCCCTCAACATGCTCTTCGAAGGACTTGGCATAGCAAAGTATATCATCAAGGTACGGGACGCAACACTCATCTCTGAGGGTATCCAACATTTCCTCCATGCTTCGCTGGAATGCAGCTGGGGCATTAGATAACCCAAACGGGACCCGTACCCATTCATAGAGTCCCCAGGGCGTGATGAAGGCAGTGTAGTGTCTGGAACCCTCAGCAATAAAGCCTTGATGATATGCCTTTCCTTGGTCCAAAATACTGAACCATGAATATCCACCCAGTGTGTTGATGATATCTCCAATGCGCGGCAAAGGATGTCTGTCTGGTATTGTCTTCTGATTGAGAAGTCGATAGTCGACACAAAGACGAAGCGCCCCATCTTTTTTTCGAACACAGACAATGGGAGCAGAGTATGGGGACTTGGATTTAACTATCCATCCCTTTGCTAAAAGATCCTGGATGTATTCCTTCACTTCTTTAAACAATGGCTTTGGCACTGATGAATATGTCCTCTGCACTGGGAAATTGTCCTTAAGCTGTATGGACATTTGTAGGCTTGGAATGCATCCCACGTCATTGCAGTCCCTTGCAAAGGCAGCTGACTCCTCAAATAACATCTGTTTAACAACATCCTGCTGCCTCTGCTCCAGATGACTAACATCGACTGGTGGATGCCATAGCTGTGGTGGAGGAACCTTGTCAGTGGATGCTGTTGTAATTCTTTGAATACTCATGTTGGGTTCTTGAGCTTTTGCTGAGCCAGTCTGAATGATTTTGTCAATTGGCTGAATTGAACCAATGAGGGACCTCTGTGGTAATGTTACATCATGGTTTGTATGGTTCCCAACTGGCACCACAACATATTGGTTCTTCACATTTTTTACCTCCAACAGACCCTCACCTACATCCAGCATGTCCAGCAGTGCATTGTTCTCAACAGGCTCAAACAGCATTAAGGAGTTGGCTGGGTTCATGTTGTATGGAATTCTACATTTCACCCATGCTACCTGTCCAGCAGGGACAACAAAATTCTGTTCACTGACGCGAAGACGTCCCGTTAAGATGATGGGTTTTCTTGTCTGTACAAAGTTGACTAGTGTCTTGGCCTCACTACTTGGGATTGAGACAGCTCCGCTAAGCAGATTGACAAGTGTTGGCATTACACGCTCTGGCTGACCCCGAATTAATTCCTCTATAACATTAAACCCTAGCAGTGGCCTTTCAAGTGGTAAGTTACTCACTAAGAAAGGGACGTTAATAGACAAACTAGGGTCTTCTGTACCAGGAAGATTGACATTAATAGCCACCCAGCCTGTAAATGGTATAAGGTCACCATTAACTGCATATACCTCAAGCTTTTCATCACCGTCAAGGTGTTCAGTGAGGGGTCTTGTGTCATGATTAGGTAGGTATTGGTCTTTCCAACTCTGGTCAATGATGCTTACTTGGGCCCCCGTGTCCAGTAAAGCTGTTACTGCTAACCCATTTAGGTTGCAATGTATAATCGCTTTCTTCCCAATGAGCTTTACGACAGGCTCACTTTTATTGACTGGCAACTCAGGCGTAGATGAAAGGTGAGTCACATTTGGTTTACACTTTCCAGATATTGTCTTTTGTGGACACATGTGCACATGGCTCTGGCCCTCCCTGATAGACTGCAGCACCGGGATGTCATTAAAGTGGGACTCATTTGACCCGATCACTGGTGGTCCCTCGCCAATGACCGGCCCTGGTTTCCCGGATGCTCCATTTTCTTGAGGCAGCCAATGGCTCTGTGTCCTCCCTCACCACAGATAAAGCAGTGACTGCAACGGGGTAAGCCTCCTTCAACACATTTTGTACATCCATATGTTCTCTCCCTCTTAGCTAAAGGTGGGTTATTCATCTGGCACTTACAGGTGTGTATTGGTTTACCCAGGCCTGCCTGCCGCATGGAGTCAACAACACTGGTAAGAGCATCAATCTTGTCACTAAGCTGTTTCAAAGGGTCTTTCTTACTTTTACTTTCAAGAGTATCGTGGCTGAGGTTGTAGGTTTTAGGACTGTCCATTTCAAGCTGAGCACTGTGAGCCACTGTCGGTTTTGCTCGATGCATCATGCCTAATCTGCGCTGCCTTTCGGTTTCGTCACTGGTTATCTTTGTTACTTGTCTCAAGATTGCCTCATCTGTCGCCATGCTGTCTGATAGAAGTGGCTTCAATTCTCGGCGGACATCATTGTATTTATGGCCCAGTCCCTGATATATGGTGTGTAAAAAGACCCCCTGGACTGTTTCTGGACTATACTTTATGTCTGCATTAGCTTGTTTTGATGCAAAGAGGACTTTTTGTTTTAGCCCCATTACTCTGTAGAGGAATTGCTGTGGTGTCTCGGACTCACTCTGTTTTGCACACATTAGATCTTGCAGTAGTTCAGTGCTGCTTTTCTCCCCTAAGTGCGATTGTAGGAATATCTTCAGCTCGTTGATAGTCATATCCTCTTTGTTCATGAGCAAATCCTTGAAATGCCCAGGTTTTACTATTCTCAACACACTCCTGACTATCTCTGCCTCACTAAAGTTCTCTCTGATGCCCTCTTCGATCTGCTTGTGTATATTATTGTAAGTGATGTCTGAGCTATGGTCACCAATTTGACCCCCCTGTACTTTAAACTCCCTGCGATGAAGGTATGAGAGATCTCTTAGGGAGACCAATGTATCACTTGTGTGTGTAGGCTTTTCAGATTGAGAAGTGTGTGGGGTCTTACCAGAGGGTGTAACAGTGTGTACGCTTCCCGATAATGTTGATGGTGGTGTAGACATGGTTGTGTATTGTTGGAGCTCTCTACCTAGCTGTTCGTAACTCGCTAGCATTCTCTGTAAATCTGGGTGAGAGGAGTCATCCATGTTATGGGTAGCTACATTGGGTAAACAAGGAGGTGTCATGGTGTCAGACAGGTGTGTGGTGTCTCCCAGGCCTGGGTTAGCTGGGGAGGCTAGCATATGAGTGTCATGTGAGTCTGTGCCTGCTTGTGTGTGAACTAACTGAGCTGCAGCACCACGGGTTTCAAGGATTTCATTAACCACATCCCTCAACATTAGCAATGAACTCATACCCATGTCTTCTGAGTCAAGTAAAGATTTGCTATACATAAAACAGCTTACATAATCAAAACAACCTTCGAGGTCCGAATCGCGAAGCTCTGAGGAGTCTCTCTCGGGTACAGGGCCGATGGTTTTAGCGATCTGGAAAAGTTCTTCCGCCGACAGCGTGAACAGGCCTTTTCTGATTTCCCACACCAGACTCTTCCTTTCATCGTCTGTCTTGGTACCTTTCTTCTCCATCTAGCTTGTCTGATGCCCAGTTCCCAAGCAGTCTTCCACCGTACGCTCGACGCAGCCGCAACTCTCTTTGGTCCCGGATGTCAGAAATCACTGGATCAGCTTCCCACCACCAGGGGGCGCCAATCCCGGACGAGCCCCCAAGAATCTGTTACACTCCCCGAGCCCAGGGTCAGTGTAAGCAAATTAAATACCTGTAAACAGGGTGAAAAGGATGAGACACGAGGAAACATGGCTTCTCTGTTCAGCAGCTTCTCAAGTCTCTTTTTATTAAACAACAGCAGTTTCTTACTTCTATAGTCTCTGTCTCGTGTTTTTAATATTAATTACTGGTATCAATAATATGAATTGAACATAAAAGAAAAGAATATAAAATATAGCCGTACATATACAGTTATATAGACACATTCATATATAAAATATACATTTAACACAAAATATATGCATATATAGATACAACTCTTAAACTACATCATGAATTTCATGTATACTAAAGGCTAATGATACTTTATAGCCCAACTGAACATATTCCTTAGTACTAAAGGCTTAATAGGACATTCCTTCCCCACTGTAGCTTACTTAGTGATACAGTGCAATATTTAAACACTTTTAGAGCATAAAGTTAACACATAACACATCAGCAGATACCCTTTTTATGTGTTAAGAGCTTTACAGAAATATATATATGTTGTGTCTGTAAAAATATATTTATAAAGTCACACGAGTAGAGAGATGTTCAGATGCCAACAGGCTAACATGCTTAGGAAAATATCTAGAGGACAAAACACACTAGTAATACAAACTGAGGTAAGTAAGACTAACATACTGCCTTTTAACTGTTATTAGATAAAAAAAATATAATCAAAAACAGGCAAATTGTGCTGCAGTTTCAATTTATACAACCAAAGAACCATAAAAAATAATGAAAATGAAATGCCAAGGAGTACTGCTTTAAAACACGAACACTAACACAGCCACCATTTTCTGATCTCCAACACCATTTTCTAGACAAAGGTCTAACAGATTTATGAACTTCTACTGTGCTCAAACTTAACTCATATGTAAAAAATATGTGTTTATACAGTCTACAGACCGACTGAGTGTAGATTTTGTGTACTTTTACCACATTTCTCACCTGTAAACAGGGTGAAAAGGATGAGACACGAGGAAACGTGGCTTCTCTGTTCAGCAGCTTCTCAAGTCTGAGAAGCAGAGCTGCTAGCTGCAGTAGATATCAAACGCCACAGTGCACCCTACTGGACATCTTAGGCAACAACAACATCTGATTTGAGCTTTCACAGCAGAAGTTCATAAGGTAGCAGAATAAAATAAACAAAAAATGATAACAATAACAAAAAAATAATTACAAATGTGACCATCACTTTGTGGGCGTCACACTAACTTTGTGAGATAGGAATTTTGGGTTTTCATGAGCTGTATGCCAAAATCATCAGTATTAAAACAATAAAAGACCTGAAATATTTCAGTTGGTGTGCAATGAATCTAAAATATATGAAAGTTAAATGTTTATCATTTCATTTCATTTCATTGAACTTTATCACAATATGCTAATTTTTTGAGAAGGACCTGTATGTCGTAATGACAATAAAACTACTTGACTTGACTTGACTTAGTGGATGTTATGGTTGACCTGCTGATCTACTTAGATTTTAACACATTAATAATCATCAAATGCCACAGTATATTTTAGGATAGTTGCAGACCATGTGCATCTTAATAAAGTGCTCTTTTGGTGTAGCCCCAAAAAGATCTCACTAGTGAGAAATAAACTTTTATTGTTTAAAGTGAACATGTTTTAGTGCACCTTGCAGGTGTACGGTTCAATAGTGTACTTTATTTTTTTCTGTGCACAGCATGTGCAAGCCCATCTGTATTCTGTTTCTGACCACAGGCAGGGCCACTGCAGTCAGAAACCCAGAAGGCCCAGATTTTTCTGGGGTGGACTATTCTCAGCCCATCAGTGACACTGAAGGTGTGTAAAATCCCCAGTGATTCTGCTGCACCTGATGCACTTGTACCAGCACAGCACACACTAGCATGCTGTTACCATTCTGCTACAGAAAAAATAAGCTTCCCAGATGGCTGGCACACAGACGACTGTTACATTATTTAGCTATACTTCATACTAAAAAACTTTTTTTTAAATACTTTGTTATGTTGGTAATTAAAGTTTGCAGATTCTGTTCCCAACAAACTGTTATTTTTCATGGGATATTTCTAAGAATATAAAGAATGTTAAGCTTGCAGTCAACTTCCAAACTCAAATAATTCTTAAATATCTCTGCAAAGATGCAAAAGAAGATATGGGCCTCTAGGCCAGTAGTCACCAATGCTGCTTAGGGAGATCTAGCTGAGCAGCCTTAACTGATCAGTCTAATTACTTCCTTTAGAATCTGAGAGCTAAAGCTAAATGAAGTGTGCTGCACTGGGGCTGGAGGTGAAACCTGCATTAAGGTAGGTCTCCAGAAAGAGGGCTAAAAAGTAGGCTACTGCTCTACATCTGCATCCACCTCACTGCAATCAAAAATCCAGCCAGCAACAGCAGGGGGCGCTACACACCATATTTTCAAAGTCAAACCTTATCATCTGCGGTCAGAAGTCTGTGTTCATCTGGAAGGAACCTTGGATTTAACCTTGTGTGGCTGGAAAGGGTAGGAAATACTGTTTTCCTACAGTTTTCCTGTTAGAGAGAAACCAAACAAACGTTTAAAAGAAGTGATTGTTGAATGAAAACTGAATTACGCCAACTGATCTTACTGGAAAAATAACAAAACTTGATTTATTAAATGTTTTTAATTAATAAAATGATGCATGTGGGAAAGTTACTTGCAATGTTTCCCTGAAATGTTAATCTCTTCAAATTTCTTAACGTTTTCAGCATATTTATGTTGCTTTAACCATAATTGCTGCAATTTAACATTCTACTACCACTGTTTAAGAAACGTTCTGATAATGTTCATCTGTCTAATGTTCTTAACAGGCACATCATTATTTATTTGCAGCAACGATTAAACATTACCAGAACGTTGTGTTGGAATGCTTTCTTAATGTTTCCAGAAGGTTTTTCTTATGTTGATTTATGTAAAGTTAAGTTTTCAGCATGTGACCTCAAACTTATTTGCAACTATTCTCAAGGTCATGTAACATTTTTAGAATGGTCTATTAACACTAGGCTACTGTACAAATTGCTATTAACATTGGGGGAACTTTTAGATAACATTAGTCACAGTTGCCGGAACATTCCTTGTAAGTTGAGTATATGGCAAACATATTGATGGTGAAGAGCTTAATTAGCTAGGAAAGTTGCCTAATTAGCTCTAAACAAAGAGACTTAAGAGAATTTAAATAACTGACTATTATTTGTTATTTGTAGTTTCCAGAAAGTTCTGTGTAACTCATTGTAAATAAAAGACTGTTGGCAGTTTGAGACCCTCAGCCCATAAGGCGACAGTGTACATGTTCTGAAAGACCCTTGGTTTTGGGAATTGTACTGTTTTCTTCTAAAGACTGATGGGAATGTCCAACCAACTTAAGGACAAATGGCTGGCAAGTGAATCACACAGACTACACAGTGAGCCATTCACCCCCACTGTGAGCAGCTGGAGCTCACTGACACCTAGCAAACAAACTTACTCCCCAGGCATCTAGCTAAATAACTCTCTTACTTCCTATAGGCTGACGTTCAGCACAGTTACCCTAGGTTAGCTAACATAGAGCTAAGGCTGGACATTATGGACTGCAACATATTTATATATTATACAATATAATATACAATCATATAATGACTTTGCCAATGTATGTGTTTTTCATATCACAATTGATGAAACATTTTCTATCACAATAAATAAGTAAATAAATTAATTAATGAATTAATTAATAGGGCTGGGCGATATTGTTAAAAAAATATTGATATTCTTCAAATATATGAGCGATTCAGATTTTTAGCTCTTAGTTGACAACAACTTATTTAAAGCACTATTTAAAGTTATGTGCATAAAACACAGTGCATATGTATATCATCACTGTCCTGTGAAAACAAGCATCTCCAAAATAGCTACTTTACAGGAGAGAGATAAAACCTTAGGTTTAACGTTTTGTGGAAAATAAAAGAGAATTTCTGTTTTGTTTTTTTTTTAATCATCAAAAATGGAGATACTTGTTTTGCAGTGGAGAGCGATGATAGATATATAAACAGTTCTGGAAAAAATAAGAGACCACTTAAATATGACGAGTTTCTTTGATTTTACCTAATTGAAAACCTCTGGAACATAATCAAGAGAAAGATGGATGATCACTGGCTGATCACAACCAAGCTGAACCACTTGACTTTTTTGCACCGGGAGTGGCATAAAGTTATCCAAAAGCAGTGTGTAGGACTGGTGGAGGGGACTAATACATGGTTCAAAACCTAAACAAATGAACTAGCTAGGTAGCCAACGCCTTTCTGTGTATAGTAAACCATTTAGCTATGATGTGCTCCATGTCATTTGCCTGCTGCTCAAAATATGTATCTGTGACGTGCAGTATGTCAGCATGTTGTGGTGTGGAAATGCCACAAACACAGAATAGGCTGTAGTTAATTTCCAGCGTGGACTCCTCTCTGCGCCGCTGTGTGATCATCTGCGCTTCTTCCACTCATTCAGCTTCAGCTTCATCACAGACATTCGCCCACGCTGGGCTTATGTACCCTTCCGCGAGAAATAGTCCCGGCACCGGCACGCTTCGGGCGACCTTGCACGAGCATCATACTGGTTCGAGATAAAATGCATGTACACGCAGGAAACGTGAAATTATGAGATGTGTTTGTGCATATTTCGTGCTCAGACAGCAGTCTTTAACAAACGCGTAGTGGTTTGGCGGGAAAGTGCGCGGATGGATATACACACGGCGCAGTGCGCAACGTAACGCCAGACTTATCCGCTGTGCCATGACAAGCGGAGCCAGTCCTCTCACTGACAGCAGGAGGAGGAGAGCACAGAGCAGAGCTACTACTACTGCTGCTACACTGTTTACTGCTCTACTACTACTACTACTGCTTCACTGACTGCACCACTCTGCATGCTGTAGGAGACCCCCAGACCACCGGATCACACGGGAACTATTGGATTTAACTCTTGATCACATCGTTTCGTGGTGTTTTCGCCTCGCTGCCCTTTTTCTCAGAGTGTTTTGGATGATACACGGTGAGTTTTAGGCTGGAGATTACTAAGTGAACCATATAGCCGGGTGTCTGAGTGTGTTGTAGATAGATAGGTTAGATAACTAGCGTTAACGTTACTGGGGGACTGATGTAGTAAGACAGATTGATATATCGATAGATAGCTAATGCTTGCGTTGTGACTGCTTGTCAGTGGGATTTTTAAACAGTTTTGCTAAAGATTATAATCATAGTTAGCTACTATAAGTAATTAACTAGCTAACTACGATAGTATGCATGCATGAGCTTAGTACACATGCATACTAACGTTACTGCATGCATGTAACGTTATATGTGTGTGTTTCGCTGTATGCTGTATCAGCTCGTGCGGAGCATTCAAGTGCAAAAAAGACAAAAATGCACCGGAATTATGTTTTTTTTAAAATACATTTTCCAGGTAATTTTGTTTGTTTTAAAATATTTTGATTTGATGTCTGGCTGCATGCAACAGTAGCTTGCACATGCGATTGCACTGATAATTGCATGCATTCATGCATATATTCATGTAAGTTATATCCATCCATACTCGTGCACGTTATAGTTAACTAGTTAGATATCTAACTAGCTAGTTTTGGTGCATCATGCTGATGCCGCTGCTGATGCTCAGGATGATGATGGTGATGATGATGATGATGATGCTGCTGTAGTAGTCTGCTGCTTAACGTTTTCATTTTTTCCCCATTCCTCCTCCTTCAGAGCCATCATGCCGATGAGTGCGAGCTTGTCGTGTAAGAGCTACAACTACGACTACGACTACGACTCCTTCCAGCCCTACTTCTACTGCGATGACGACCACGAGGACTTCTACCAGCAGCAGCAGCGGCAGCCGCCGGCTCCCAGCGAGGACATCTGGAAGAAGTTCGAGCTGCTGCCCACGCCCCCGCTCTCGCCCAGCCGCCGGCCGTCCACCGCCGACCAGCTGGAGATGGTCACGGAGCTGCTGGGGGACGACGCGCTGAGCCAGAGCTTCATCTGCGACGCCGACTCGTCGCAGGCGCAGGACATCGTGCTGCACGACTGCATGTGGAGCGGCTTCTCGGCCGCCGCCAAGCTGGAGAGGGCGGTCTCCGAGCGGCTAGCCTCGCTGCGCGCCGCCCGCCGGGACTCGGCGCTGGAGCGCAGCGCGACCGCCCGCATGAGCACCGCCTCCTACCTCCAGGACCTCGGCACGCCGGCCTCCGAGTGCATCGACCCCTCCGTGGTGTTCCCCTACCCGCTAACCGAGTCCCCCAGGGTGACGGAGTTCACGCCGGACACCCCGCCCAACAGCAGCTGTAGCGGCAGCAGCAGCGATTCAGGTAATAATTTAATACATTATTGTGCCATAAGTATTTGGACACAGCTCTATTAGCTAAAGCTTTTTGGACTACAACATGACTCTATCTGTAAGTTAGATTTTCACTCTTAACATTAAGCCAAATGTCTTTGCATTCCAACATTTGGCCAAATGTTTCTGGACAGGGAACTAGCTGCAAGTCATATTTGCATTCCAGCATTTGGCCAAATGTTTTTGGACCTTTAGCCGAAAGTTTGTATTTGCATCCCAATAACATTTAGTCAAACATTTCCGGACAAATCTCTTTTCGCCAGTCATATTTGCATTCCGATGTTTAGCCAAAAAGTTCGGGACACATCTCTTTTAGCCAATCAAATATGCATTGCACCGTTTAGCCAAATGTTTTTGGACAGGGCTCTATCAGCACGTCATATTTGCACTTCACCATTTGGGCAAATGTTTTTGGACCTTTAGCCAAAAGTTTTTATACACAGCTCTGTCAGGCCATTATTTTTGCATCCCAACATTTAGCCGAACGTTTCTGGACAAATCTCTTTTAGCTGATCATATATGCATTCCCTACTTAGCCAAAAAGTTCTGGACACAGCTCTGTCACCCAATCATATATGCATTGCACTGTTTAGCCATAAGTTTCAGGAGACAGCACTATTAGCACATTGTGTTTGCCCATCGTTTAGCTATCTCTATTGGCATTCCATCATATAGCAACACCTGAGCAACCACCTAGCAGCACCTTAGTAACACCTAACACATGTATCCCAGCAACACTGCTGAACTGTACCTAGTTCACTTTTTTCATCCCAGACAAACGCCCAATAAAAGCAATCAATACCCTTTCGAGCAAACACATAGTCTGTATAAAAGTGTTATGATAACAATAACATGCAGGATTCACATTCTGTTCAAAGTACATTATGCATTTAGTCTTGCACAAATGTCTAAGTTTGCAGTCTTAAGGAGGCACGATCTGAGCCAGTGGGCAGATAGGAAAATGTAATTCATGTAATTTTTATGCCGGTTGGGATGCTGTCGGAGTTCAGAAAGTGCAAGTGGCCTTGATGATTTTTCAATGGATGTTCCGGGTTTGTGGTGATTGCGTAAGCTTCCGTCCTTTTCTACACACTACTTTGCTTGACTAGAACAGCTAGACGAGTCAGAGCCATAAGGGAAGCTTTAAACGCTGCAGTGTTCAAATATCAGCTGACGAGGAAAGTGGGTGGGGACTGGAATGCAGAGATTTTTTTTTTTCCCGCTCTCACTCCCTGCCTCCCTCCCTCATTCACTCCCTGAGTGCATGTGTCGAATACCACTTGCTACATTCCAGTTTTTCCCACAGCTCTAAGGTTCATCTTTGACATGTGAACTTAATGGTTTCTATTCTTATTTGCAGATGATGATGAAGAGGAAGAGGAGGAAGAAGAAGAGGAGGAGGAGGAGGAGGAAGAGGAAGAAGATGAGGAGATTGATGTGGTCACAGTAGAGAAGCGGCAAAGGCGGAGCGAAGCAGAGGCATGCGAGTCCAGGCAGTTAAGTCCACTGGTTCTGAAAAGGTGTCACGTCTCCACACATCAGCACAATTACGCCGCACCCCCCTCAACACGACACGAGCAGCCCGCAGTAAAGCGGGCGCGCTTGGAGCCAGTCTCCCTGTCTAGCAGCAGCCGACACAGCAAGCAGAGGAAGTGCACAAGTCCCCGGACATCAGACTCTGAGGACAACGACAAACGGAGGACTCACAATGTGCTGGAGCGCCAGCGCAGGAATGAACTCAAACTGAGCTTTTTCGCCCTGCGGGACGAGATCCCTGAGGTGGCCAACAACGAGAAGGCGGCCAAGGTGGTCATCCTAAAGAAAGCCACAGAGTGCATCCGCACCATGCAGTCAGACGAACAGAAGCTGCTGTCCATCAAAGAACAGCTGAGGAGAAAGAGCGAACAGTTAAAACACAGACTACAGCTGCTACGGAGGAGCCAGCTATGAACTTGTGTGAACAAAAAGATGCAGAGAGACTTTTTTATAAGAAAACGAAAACAGACTTTTTAGAAAAACTTTTTTTTTCAGCTTTTTATGCAAGTTAAAGACTGTTGCTGGCATAATTGTGATTTTGCATGCTCAATGCAATTTTGTTTTTGAATATTGTCAGGTTTTGCTTTTTTGTTCATGTTCAAAACTGCCACAATTTAAAGTTAAAAGAGGTGGTCAAATAGAATAATTTGTATTTAAGTCATTTATTTTTGTTATTAAAATAAGAAAACACAGGGTACTTACAGCCCACATAAATAATTTGTATGTTTTTTTTGTATATAATGGATTCATATTTCCTAAGAATCGTATTTTTGGATCTGTATTGTCTGAGTTCTTCAGATGCTATTTTGTTTCACTGTATGTTTATGTTTCAACAATTCAGAATCATAAATGCATTTCTTTATGAAAACTGACTGTCTTTGTATTGTTTTTTTCACTTAGTAAAATGGGTTCAGAAAGGGTTCATTAGTAAAGGCAAAGGTTCAGTGTATACACACAATAGAGGTACTTTAAATTACTTTATGTGCAGTGCCATAGGGTAGTGGTCCCTAAACTGTTACATGTAAAGCATCTCAATGTGGTGCAGCAGTTGCCCAAAGAATGTATAGCATACAATAAAAATATTAGTGATTGAAAGCTATAAAGTTTTACCTGCAATTTCAGAATAAACATTTATTTGTGTTTAGTGCATAACCTGTTAGACCCTGTGTGTAAGCCTACACTACAGTTCGTCACTCTCATAATTACTGTACTGTAAGTAAAAACATACATTTTACAGGTGCTAGATTAGAAGTCAGTTGACCAGCCCCTTTAACACCTAGGGTTCCATGTAGTCTCAGTAGACTTGCTGCACTGACACAATCATTAATACATATTACCATGCTGACTTTCAAAAGTGAGCAAACTTCTTACAACTGGTTACAGTTAGATCATTTAAAACCATGGAACCGTAAGCGGTTCTCTTACAGCATGGCTTATAGAACATTAAAGCATCTTTCATTTTGCAAAGTGTAAACCAACAGCTCAAAAAACATCTTGAATGCTCTTTGGCTGAATAGCACAAAAAGTGTACCACTATAGTTATGGATGAAAATAGGGCTTTATACTGCTCAAGCCAATGCTTGGTTTTAGCTGTGGTGGCAAAAATTCATTTTTACTTGCTCCAAACAGTCCTATTCTTTTGGCAATACTAATACAGGAACTAGACCAGTGTTCTTCAATCTCTGGACATGGCAGGTGTGATGTACTGTACTAGACAAGCTGTGTTGTCAGCAATTTGTCAGCAACTTTTTAAAATATATTTTTACAATCAATTTTAAAAGAAAACATTGTACATAATAGACAGACATTCTGACCCACCCCTCCCTAGCAAACACACCCAGAAAAATCTGGTCAGAGCTTTTTGTTGGTTGGGGTGGCGAGGGATAGGGGGTGTTGCCCCAACTGTAAAACTTCCATCCCATTAAAATACAGTCTGGGATAATGTCCTTATGTTATCACCTAAGTCTTGAGTAAGTAATACACACAATTTAATATCCTGCATATATAAAAATGCTAATTTCAAACATATGTGAGTTTCAATCCCAATGGATCAATGAAGATGTGAATTTAAGTAGGGATGCTAAGGGCTGGAATCCTCAACAGGGACTTATACTAGTCCTACACAGCATTTCTGAAAGTTAAAAAAGAAATAAAAAACATTACACAAATAGGCTGAACACAAGTCTTGGATAACGGCCTTTATAAAGGGTTGGAAAACTACAAAAACTACAAACATAATGTTTCCCAATGTGAACAAAACGAAAATGTAAAATAACTATATTTCCTTCTTCCTTCTGGGTTTCAACTCCAATACCTGGGTACCCTGCTGAGTTTCAGCTACTTCCCGCTTAGTTGGACCTGATCCAGGACATCAGCTAATTGTCAAGCCCTTACTGAGCTAGGTCAGGTGTACAAGCTGCCTAAAACTTAAAGGGAGTAGTATCTATATACAGCCAGGAGAAACTAAGCTACTAAATCAGTGTTTTGTTGCGGATCAACAGAAACTGTGTGGGTGGTACAGTTAGACATGAATCAAACACATCTCTACTATGTTTTCTAGTTTTATTGTTCTAATAATGTATCAAATCAAATTTATTTGTATAGCACTTTTAACAACTGGTGTTGTCACAAAGCAGCTTTATAGAAACATGATCACAGAACAAAGAATCAGGCAAAACATTAAACATAGGAAATACAAGATAAAGAACCCCCAGTGAGCGCTGAGGCAAGGAAAAACTCCCTCAGAGCTGCAGGAGGAGGAAGAAACCTTGCGGGAGGACCAAGACTCACATTCTACCACTGGTCAAGCTTGGATGTAATCTGTAGTGGAGGGTAAGATGGATGATGAGCAACTGATCTGTGGTGGGTGGTGGATGGAGAAGAGCTGACTTCAGAAACTTCCATCAGTCTGGGCGGACAGGAGACGCGAGAGCCTGAGGGTCCAACATCCATCAGTATCGGGGGTCAGACAGGTGGGCAGTCAGTAACTCGGAAGAAGCCAGAGAGATGGAATTAGTTTTGACTGGATTTATGTAAAACAGAGAGTATAAAATATTATCAGAGTGTGGCTAATGACTCTGGAAGATCTGAATAAAACAGCCTAACTAAAGGGAGAGAGACAGAAGGTAACATAGACATGGAGGCTCCCTGAAACACTGGCATGCACCCACTCCACCGTCCACAAACCTGAGTGACCGTGTGCAGTGGGAGAACAGCAGCACCAGCATCTCAGTTTACCACAATTCCCTCTGTCCATGAACCCGCAGATCTGCAGCCTTATCTTAAGGGAAAAAAACATTAATTACCGAAAGCTAAACTAAACAATTACTTTTTAGTCTAGACTTAAAGATTGAGACTGTGTCTGAGTCCTGAACATATTCGGGGAGATTATTCCAGAGTTGGGGAGCTTTATAAGAGAAAGCTCTTCCTCCTGCAGAGCGCCTCTGAATATTAGGAACTACTAAGAAACCAATATACCGTGTTTAAAAGCTGGTTAATCAGGTGAAAATGCACAGTAGCAACAGGGGGGCAGTTCGATTGTATGAATGAATGAAGTTCAGCTTATATAGTGCCTTTCTAAAAACCCGAGGACGCTTTACAATTTACATGTTTTACACACAACTATTTATACTCAGCACTCATCCGCACACCAGTGAGAAGCGGCAGCCAATAGCGCACAGCATACTCTCAACCAGAAACGACCGTCCAGCTGGAAGACTGCATCGGGCACTACAAAATTTACCCAGCACAGAGTGCCAATCCATATCTGGGCACAGTCATACATACATTTACACATATACAAACTTACATACATACCACATACTTACACATACAACCAGCTTGGTCTTGCTGATCATGGTTGTTTGTCAGGTTGATCTATCTGGTCATGGTGGTCAAATAGTTTGGTCTTGTTAGTTAAGCTGGTTAACCAGCTTGTGTAGCTGCTTGTGGTAAGCCAATTTGATCTTACTGGTTAGTCAGCTTGGTCTTATGGACAACCAGCTTTATCTTCTTAGTCAAGGGACTCCCTGATGATAGATGGACAACCAGCTTGTTCTTACTGGTCATGCTGGTCAACCATGTTAGTCTTCCTGGACAACCGGCTTGGTCTCACTTGTCAATCTGGACAACCGGGTTGGTCTTTCTGGTCAACCAGTTTGGTCTTGTTGCTCATTCTGGACAACCAGATTGGTCTTGTTGGTAAAGCTGGTCAGACAGCTTGATAATGGTCATTCTGGACAATCAGCATGTTCTCACTGGTCATGCTGTTCAGTAAACCTGGTGTTACTGGTTATCATGCACAGCTTGGTCAAGCTTGGTCTTTTTGGTCAGTCTGGACAACCAGCTTGGTTTTGCTGACCATGCAGTTCAGTAAACCTGGTCTTACTGGTTATCATGGACAACCAGATTGGCCTTACTGGTCATTCTGGACAACCAGCTTGATCTTGCTGGTCTTTTTGGGCAACCAGATGGGTCTTACTGGTTATTCTGGTCTACCAGATTGGATTTACTGGTCATTCTGGACAACCAGCTAGGTTTTGCTGGTCATGCTGTTCAGTAAAATTGGTCTTACTCATCATTGTGGACAACCAGTTCAGTCATGTTCTGGTCATGCAGTTCAGTAAACCTGGTCTTACTGGTTATCATGGACAACTTTTTTTTGGTTTTGCTGGTCATTCTGGACAACCAGCTTGGTCCTGTTGGTCATTTTGGTCTTGCTGTTCAGTAAGCTCGGTCTTACTGGTCATCATGTACAACCAGCTTGGTCTTGCTGGTCATGGTGGTCAGCCAGTTTGGTCTTGTTGGTTAAGCTGAATAACAAGCTTGTGTAGCTGCTCATGGTCATCCATCTTAGTCTTAATGGTCATGCTTTTTCTGTTTATTTTTTTCTTAGTAAGCATTGTACTTAAAATATTATTTTGCTTATTTTAGGAAAAATGATAATAGGAATAATTATCTTAATCAATCTAACCTGAATTTTCACCTTATTTTATCTGAACTGAGCATACACAATCTTTTTTTTCCGTTATTCTGATACTTGGGTACAAATGCAAGCCTTGATTTAAGTCTTACTTTTCTCATTTTGAGACTAATGAAAACAATCTTACCACATTAGCAGATTTTGTGTGTTTAATATACGCATATACGTCTCAATTTAAACGTATCTTTTCTAGTTATTGCCAATGCATTGCAGTTTTTATTTGCAGAGCATTGTGAATGTTTCCACTGAAGGACTAATTTGATGCACTGAAACGAATGGCGATGCTACACCGCCCCTTCTCTGAGCAGCGAGCGCATGCTTCAGTACAGACAGACACATGAGCCAGACATAATCACTGCTCCAGACACGCGCACGCGCACTGGCGTCTGCGCGCTATGCCCCTCACTCGAAAGCATCTTCGCTTGCGTCAACAAGTTCTTCAGCGTTCGAGGAATTATTATTTTTGTATTATTATCACACGTATTTTTTTTTTCATGAGATAAAATCTGCTCCTCGGTGCTGAGACTTTTCTCCTCGTGCTCCATCTTTCCTCGTGACAGCGCAGACGCGCGCCCGTGACGTCACGCCCACCGTACGGGACCGTATTGCATGCACGCAGAAGTCTCCGCGCGCGCGCGCTCGTGCCCAGCGAGCACATGGACGCGAGGTGAGGTGAGCGTGGTGCTGACCGCAGCGGAGTCCAGCAGACAAGCAGACTGTCCCCCCAAACAGCAGCTCCACAGCACCTGAGTGGGAATATATAACCAATAAATATGAGCACAGAGAGGCACGAGCTTATGGTAAGTGTCTGCTTTATTTTCAGCTTTTCTCTCTCTCTTTCTCTGTCTATCTCTCTCTTTCTTTCCCTCTTTTTGTTTCCCATTTTTTTTGCATTGTGCCAGCAACCAATCAATCCATCAAACAAGCAAGCAAACAAACAGTCAGGTTGCAAAAAAATGATATAATCTGACTACCCAAATCACATGCATGACATGTGGACAGAGCAATGCTGTAACTATATGTTAGGGCATTATGTTATGTTATTGAATATGATGCAATAGGATCAGTTTTCAATTATATTTAATAAAAAAAAATCCCTGCACTGTATTTTAATCATGCTGACTAGCTAACATCAGCATGCAGCTTTTATTCTTTTGTTCTATTATTATACAAACAATTGTGGTTTAATGACAGTCACACCTCTTGTCTTGTTTTCAGTAGTTTATTATTTAAAATATTGCTAAAATGCCATTTCTATGTGTATATATTTTAGATTAAGCAAAATTTTATCTGCAGAAGTGCATATATTTGCTAATTATAAGAAAGAAATAAAACATAGGAGTCAGTTTTCCAAATCACATGCATGACATGTGCGCAGAGCAATGTTCATTACTATATGTCATGGCATTGTTATTTTAATAAATATGAAGCAATATAAATCAGTTTTCTATTATATTTAAGTAGAGATAAGGGTTGTTATCTTTAGAAAAGTGCATATATCAGTTCTTTTTCCACTAATTCTTTGTAAAAAAAAATCCCAGCACTGTTTTTTGACCATATCCAGCTGACCAGCTAACATCAGCATGCAGTTTTTATTCTTTTGTTCCATTATTAGAAAAACAATTGTGATTTAATGACAGTCACGCCTCTTGTCTTGTCTTGTTTACAGTTGTTTATCATTTAAAACAATTATAAAATGGCATTTCTTTGTGTATATATTGTAGATTAAGCTAAATATTCTCTGCGGAAGTGCATTTATCTGCTAATTATAAGAAAAAAATAAGCCATAGTATTCAGTTTCCCAAATCACATGCATGACTAGCGCAGAGCAATGTTCAAATATGTTATGCATTGTTATTGTTTAAAATATAAAGCAATAGGAATCAGTTTCCAAGCAAATTTGAGTAGAGATAAGGGTTGTTATCTTGAGAGAACTGTTTCTACTGATTCTTAGGAAAAATAAACATTCCAGCACTGTATCATGCTAATTTCAGCGTGCAGCTTTTATTCTTTTGTTCCATTATTATACAAAAAAATAATGGTCTAATGACAGATACACCTCGAGTCATGTTTTCTCTTGTCTTGTTTTAATTGTATTATTCTTTCCTACTTTATTATTCCTAAAAAAATGTCAAATGCTATTTTTAAGTATATATCTTTGTGTTAGCAAAACACTACATGGCATTTCCTCTTTAAAGAAGTGCATTTATCAGTTCTGTTTCTGACATATCCAGCTGACAGGCTAATATTAGCATGCAGCTATTGTTATTTTGTTCCATTATTATAATTTATAATTTATTATATTTTATTATAATTTAAAACATTTTTGTGTGTGTATGCTGGGTTTAGCAAAATACTAGTGTAAGCTCTCTCTACAGAAAAGCATTTATTAGTTTTATTTTTTACTAAGCACTCTTTTGACCATATCCAGCTGGCAGGCTAATATCATCATACAGTGTTTTGTTGCATTATTATAAAAATAATTGTTTAATGGCCACTCACACCTATTGTCCTTTTTTCAGTAGGTTATTATTCCTAATTTTATATATATATATAGATTTAAAGTCATTATAAGTTAAAATATTAATGTTAGTGTGCATCCTCTCTCTCTCTCTCTCTCTCTTTCTCTCTCTCTAATGAGGAGCATTTATCTATTAATGTTGTATTTGTAGTTTTGCTAGGACCAAGAAATATCCATGCATCTTTTGACCATATTCAGCTAACAGGCTAACATCAGCATGCAGCTATCTTTCTTTTGTTATTTTATTTTAATAGAAGTCTGATTACAGTCATGTCATAAGTCTGTCTTGTATTTTTTTCAATAGGTCAGTGTTCTTTAATAATGCTATAATGTTGCTTAAGTCACCTAAACGAATTACCTAATCAGATCTGTACAAGTCTGTTGTCCTTTTATATGTAGCCCGACTGTAGATTTACCTGAAAAAGCGGTATGCTTAGTGTACTTAGCTGCAGACCCATTGCCATTGTCTGTGTGTCCGTCTTACTGAACATATTTCTTTACAGAACGAAATACAGTCATGTTGCTTCGGTATATCTTGCTGATTTGCTTTGGGCAAAAGCTCTGCATTACTGCAATGTCTTTTTTTTTTTTATTCTTCTAATTCCAGGATTAAATGAATAGTTTATGCGGTTAAATCAGATATTTTTACATTATAATCAGCCGGTAAATCTTCCTACCTATTTTTTTACATTATTATATTATTTTTAAACCTTTAGATAAACCATTTTTTTTTAAAGATGTGGTACTTTTAACATGTTCTTTCTTTCTGTGAATAATAAATATGAATTAGGATCTGCAAAAATGTATGCTATCAAAAATACATTGACATTGAATATGTTTGTAGAGTTTGTGCTCACTCTGGTTCGTATAAAGCCTCATCGTGGCAGTAAATGCACGAGTAAGTCCCATAATAAGAATGCAATTACATATCTCATACTTGGCAAAAATAGTCCCTTGCTCAGACACAAACACACGCAGACAGATGGAGAAACACACAGATGGTTTTACACATGCTTTTATTAATAAGCTCACAGACCTCGTAAGACAGTGTTGAAACAAAAAGAGTATTTTTACTTTATTGAGAGTAAAGCGCTCTGTCTGCGGGCCAGTATCTAATGCATTGTGGGTTTGAGGTTTAGGCTGATGGACTACAGTTAAGGTTTAGGCCGGAACTGTTTATCTAGTGGTGCTGTTATTAGTCATCAGTACGGATGCAGCAATATGGGAATATGTTTTATTGAGGTGTGTGCTGTTTTTGTTATATTTTTGTCGCTGTCATGCAAAACCCTAATATCACTATAATGGCATCTTTACAGAAGAGGAAAAAATGCTAAATCATATTTTTTTCTTTGGAAGACAGTGTAAATGAAGTTTATTCTATTAATTTTATTTTTTTGGAGCATTTGTATTGGTGTGTTTATCGTGAAACTTGGACACAGTGTATAGAACAACCAGAATCATTTTACTCTTCATGTAAAGGAAGTAATGTAAATTTAGATTTGTTTTTAAAAATAGAATAGCTGGAATAGCTGGAATATCAGTCTGGGTTAACAGAATAATTTAAAAAATGTCAAAAAGGCAGCATTTAGCATTAGCACAATATTCCAGAGCCCAAGGACAAATTGTCTGCCAATACTATTATAATTTTAATGATCTTGTGCATCCTAATAAAGAATCGGTTATTTGAATATCAATTTATAGTGAGGTGTTCAAAAAGAGATTTTAATATGCATCATTTTCAAGCCTATATCATGTTGTGTAACCTGTAACACCAGTCATTAGGCCCTGAGGCCTACTAAGTGGAATGCAACATGATATTGCCAGCATATTAGCTGACCTACAAGTATGATGTCAATGATTCAATGACTAAATCAGTCGTCTCCAGTGAGAATTTCTTATGATTAAAATAGTGGTTTTATTTTATGTTTTCTTTATTTAGGATATTTATTTTTACATTACAATTCCAGTGTCTGAATATTGTTTATTCTGTATTTAAAGTTTGTTGCACCTAAATGAGATTGTGATGGCACAATATTATCATTGTTTCTGTGGCTTAAAATGATGATAATATTGTTTATCGTAATTATTTTTGTGACAATTTATTTCCAAAAAAAAGGGATCACAACCCGCCTAGGCACTCACAATTAAGTAAACAAAGACTATTTAATTATGTGCAGTAAAAATAATTCAAACTTCACATGCACATTTGTTTCAATGTTAATGTAATGTTTATATAAAACGAATCATAACTGCTTAATCTTAGCAGATCTTTAATCAGTACTTTCCAAATGTAGCACATGCATGTTAGAAAAGTCACATTGGATTCAGGAGTATAGTTTATGATGGTACTAATCACACACTGATCCACTTCACACCTGGTTCCTTTTGTGTCTTAAATATCAGGATTATATTGGGAGAAGAACAAGCCTTAAAAAATACATTCAATATTTCCATCCAAAAGTATCCATCCACCCGTATTTCTATCTATGAACACACACACATTAAGCATTTAAAACAGATGCAAATCAGATCACCACTTTAGGAGGTGATCTGATGCATATTAGAGCCACATGTCGTAGCAGTGTAAACACATCTGTCTCTCTGAGGTTCATTCTACAACCAGATCCCCTCCGAGTACAACTAGAACACCAGTAAGAATTGTTGTAAAATTGTAAAATTCGCATATTTTGTCCCAGCAATCAGATGCATTTGTCTAAAATGTGACTGAAGTCACATGGCTACAGGATACAAGTGTAAACAGGGTCAAGACTCTTGTTAAATGGTGTCCTGCATGCTGTGAAAGCTAGACCTCGGTCTTGCAGTGTAGAGAACTGCTCCCTTGGCCTCCTAGGTTTCCTTCAGTTCTGCTTTAAAGGCTGAGCTGTGGGAAGTGAAAGCTATCAGCTGTGTTTTAGGGTGCCAGGAAAGGAGGGACTCTCGCACACAGGCGGACTTGTTGGCCTCTTTCTTGACTCGTTTCCATGGGTTATGTAATCCCTCCCTTTTGGAATGGATGGTCCCTGCTGCGCCAGACACTCAGACAGATGGAGATCTGAGTGCATTACGTCTCTCTTTCTCTCTCGCCCTCTTTCTCTTGCTCTCTTCATCTCCCCTGCCTCCTCCTTTAAGCTGCTGCATCACTTCCTACTGACCTCATCACTCTACCTGCTTGTAAAACTGTAACACACAATCAACTGCTTATCAGCAGCTCATTTCCTCCATTAATTACTTTCCACATCTTCACATTTATCATCTTTCTGCACTTTTTGAACTGATATGAAACCTCAAAACCAGCAGATAAAACCCCCAGTTTGAATGGATGAAGCTTTTTTCTTGGGGAAATTAAATTGTTAGGCTATTGCTATATTAACAAATAGCTAATGCCTGCTAATGCTCAGTCTGTTCACTTGATTGCCATCTTTGCAATGCTACAAGCCAGTTATTTCCAGGCACACAAGATCCAACTCCTTTATCTATAAATGGGGCACACCAAAATGCTCCAAACTGAACAAATCTTACACATACATTTTCTAAAACATATTTTAAATTGCTGATAAAATTGTGTTAAAATATCTAATTAAAAGAGTGTTTGCCACAATAATACTTTTTTATTCTTAATTCTGTTTTTGGCTACTGTGCATGAGCAGATTTTATATCGAAGGGTCTTTTGTGAAACCCAGGTCACATTCATCTGTGACATCTGCAGATGTGTCTGCCTGTCCAGAATGGGACTCTTTGGCTACGTTCACATTACAAGCCACATTGCTCAAATCAGATTTTTTGCTCAGCTCAGATCTTGACGGTTCACATTCACAAATGTAAGTGAGCTGTATCTGTGTGTAATGTGAACAAATCTGTCCCTGAAACATTTCACAAGCGCACATTGATACATGTATAAACGTTGTGGAGCATATGTGGAGCATCTTTTGCTGGAGTGGAGAGTAAACAGCTGGTCTGAAGTTCATGTTCAGTTCCAGGAGGAGAAAAAAGGTCAGGCGGTTTGCTTTTGCTGTTTTTGCAGTTATACCTGCACAGCTGCACCAAGAGATGTGTGGAGTATGAGATAGAAGCATGTAGCGCATGGGTAAAAGCAAAAAGATGCATGAATTTAAATTTGACTGTTCACATTCATGTTTACATTCACGTTAACATGTCCATGGATTAGATACATATCCGATTTAGGACCACATATGAAAGTGACTCATCTGATTTGAAAAAATCGGATTTGGCATGTTCACACAGACATGAAAAAAAATCTGATCTGAGCCACATTCAGCAAAAAATCAGATTTGAGTCACTTCAGCCTGGTAATGTAAACTAGCAAATGTCAGACTAGCAAAACACCCTCTCTGGATGTAAAAAGTGAAAAGCTGAAAGTGGGTGGAATGTTGGAGAAACTGTGATTGCTTTGGTGGTGGATTATTAGATTTTTTTCCCCTCTTAACTGGAATGCCTAATGCTACAACTATAAACCCATAAAATACATTTCAAACAGTCCCAGCCCATCTTCTTCTTCTCGCTTTTTCTCTCACTCCTCCTATCTCTCTCTCCATCTCTTCCCTTCCTACTTACTTCATTGCTTTCCATCGCACGTTATGTAAGCAAGGAAGTCATAGAATAATTCGTAGAGGCCTTATATAGAACTACTCTCTGTAGTACGTCTCTCTCTCTCGCTCTCTCCCTTTTTTCTTGTTGTCTCCCCCCATCAGACAGCTTAAGCGGCGGCAGCGGTGTCTGGGTTTTGCTTGGCCGCTCTGACCCTGAGCTGTCTGGCTGCCAGAGCTGCGCACGAAAGCACACTGCTGGAAACTCGGCCTCCCACGTCTGCACGCTTAATGAGACGCACAACGACCACCTGAAAGTAGCGCTCTCCCTGACACGCCGCTCGTTCATAGTTTAGGGAATTTAAAATCTCATAGCGAGGGTCTGATTTAGCCAGTTGAGTTCTCCCCTACTCTCTCATTTATATACACACATACACACACATGGTCTCTGAACAGCTGCTGAGGGTTTTGGGTGTGATGTCAGCCTCCATGTGTTGCTGGTTGGCTCTTGACTCAAAACAGTCCTCGGATATGCTGAGAGTTAGAGCTGGGCTACAGGGCAAAATCTCTGTAGCATTCAGTATCACTGATCATCTGCAGTTCTTATGCTCTGGTGTGTTGTAGAGGTGGGCAATATGATGGGATTATATCGTATCATCAGGTCTGTCACAATAATGTTCCCCAGAAATTATTGTGATAAACTATTTTATTGTCATTTTAACACAATTAAATGTCACTGACATACTGATAATAGAATAGGATAACAAAGCCATTTTAATTGTAATTAATTATAGAATGGGGAATTTATACTTATTTTTCACCTACAGTAGTTCACACCATCTGTGTGGAGTCACAGTTATCGAAGCTATGGTCTGGTATTGCACGTCTGTCTAAAATAGTGTTCACTGCTCACTGTGTTTTTATGGGATTAAACGTGTTAATTCTGCTGTAACTGGAAATATCTGCACAAAACTGTGCTGGACTGAGGTGCACAACTTTTAACACATGCGTTTTTAAGCACGTGCCCAACCATGTGGTTACCTCATGTTTATGAACTCCCCACCTCCCCCACCTCACTTACACAGACACTTACACTGAGACAACACTGTGTATCTACTTCTTGTATCAAGAATCAAAACATTGCAACATGACGTGTTTGATTTAATTGCCTTAAGTGGCATCGCACGTCCTGGACTTCCTATAACTCTATAAAGCAACTTTTGCTTTGGTTTCATATTGATGAATCTAATTGGAAATAAGCTAGACCTTATGTCTACAGTGTTGAGAAAAAAGAATCATGACAGAACTGTACTGTATTTAATATGTTTTGTGATTTACTTAATGTATAAAAACATTAAGTAAAAATTAAGAAAATTAAAATAAAATTGTTCAGTAGTTGCATACCTGTCTAGCTAATTCTGCCCTGTTAGCTTGGACATCTAGTGAATGGTGAGCACATGTTGCCAGCTCAGAAACAGAATTTAGATTTTATAAAAAATTCTCCAATTACATAATCAGTGTCAATACAGTTGTCATTGTTTTGTATCCCAGGCCTACTTGCATAAGTATGAGAAGCAACACTTTATAACCTTTCCCACTTCCTGTTTCTGATTTTTTCTTTGGAAATGAGTTGTGCTTGATAAGACATTTTTTTCAAAAGAAGTAACTGAATTTCACTGAACATTAGTGTTTAAAACATTCAGTTGTCAGCAGAATCTGCTGTCAGCTGCTTTTTCCAAAATATTATCGTAGAGAGGTAAAAAGAGTTTAAGATTTAATGCAGAGCTGGACAATATCTTCATGATTTATCGTGTTGTGATATTTTTTATTATTTTACGGACAGTATGGCAATCAAATATCGTTATTTATTATTATTTATATATTATGAATCTAGAAATTAAGAATCTGCCACTCCTGTTGTATTTTGTCTGCGAGTCAAAACACAATATATACTTTGTATCATAAGATCTTTCAATACTGTGATGTAACATTTTGCTGGATTGCCCAGCTTTTATCAATGCCTGATCTCACACACCATGGGCAGAGGCCTATATAGTGTTCATATCGATATCAAGAATTGTATCGTATTGACTAAAGTTAAGATGCACGTTGTGCAGTAAATTTTGTCCGTGTTGTTCAGCACTAGGTTATGTGATGTAAGGGTCTTACAACACTGTATAAAGGCAACTGTCTTTTTTCCATGTGTAATGTGGCCTAGTCTGTTATTCTGTCAGTAATGATTTAGTTGCTATTGCTAGAACTCATCAAAATGACATACATACACTTAAGTACACTTACAGAGGAACACATGCATACAGTTACATGCAAAACTGAGCTCTCTGATAAATGTACCAAGGACTTAATTAGCTTTTTAGCACTATTTTACAGTTTTCTTGAGGAAAACTTTTTTTTTAAAGAAACTTTATAAATGCTCTTAAAACCGTGTTGCAGCAATCAGCTATAGGCTCCTCTAAACTGCCTGGCAATCTATGCATTGAAATTAATGATCACAAATCAGGAGATGGCTATTGAGATTAAGAAATCTTTTCAAGAGAACTAGCCGTAGGAAAATCAAATCTTGTTTGACTTGCAGGCACTGGAGTGGTGGTGAACTCTTCTACTGTGCAGCGATGCATATTAGGGGTGGGCAATATTATATCATATACAATATATCGTGACACATAAATATCATGATATTAAAAATCCATATCGTGATAATAGGGCTGTTCTGTCTTAAAAGTAGTCTATTATTTACTGTGAAGCTTTAAGTGTATTAATTGCATAATTGTTTTAGTTTGCAGTTTATATGCATGCACTAAATATTCTGCAATATTTTTTGCTGCATTAAATTATTTTATGCTATATTATTTATTTTGCCACGTTATGATTATTCTGTTATACTAATAAACTATATTCCTGAAATGAATGAATTATTTGAGTTTTTCTATATCGCCAAGTATATAGTTATCGCAAAAATACCCTGAAATATCGTGATATTATTTTAGAGCCATATCGCCCACCCCTACTGCATATACATCAGAAGATAACCTGTATTTTTGGTAAAAAAAAAAAGGCTTTTATGATGAGAATAGTATCTCCAATTGTTAAGCCTGTGATGGATCGATCTGGGCTTTTTTGTAGCAGAGGGCATAAATAGAGAAAGTTTAAATTGTAAATGGTGCTAGGTATAATGTAAGCTAAAAGTGAACTACTTTATCTAATAACAGGTGTTAATCACTCTAATTTGTATGTTTAATACATGTAAGCTATTTTGGATTAAGGCTGCTGCGGTTGATGAGGGCTGTTGTTTTAGAAATGTTTCAGTAATAATTATGTCAAATAGGAGAAAAGTCCTTATCTGCATTCAGCACTGTACTCTGCTAAATTGTTGTGCTATTAAATCACATAAAATTAAATTTACAGTCTCATATAAAATTAGACTCTCCATAAAATTGTTCAGGAATCAGGAAATAAGGGACATTTTTGCAAAATGTATATTTTGTCCAACCGTCACTGTAAACAAGTCTGAGGCAAAAAGTCAGATTACAGTAATTACATTCAAAACACTTAATACTCAACAGGCAAAGCTACAGAAGCAAACCTGCTGTTATTTGGAGGCTAAGCTGTAAAGAGGGTTTCTGAGTGCTTGTGTGAATCCCTAGATGTGTGTGCGGGTGAGGGCTGGCAGGCGTATGGGCAGCGGCAGTGTGTGTGTGTCTGGGTGGGGTGTGGTGTTGTGGGCCATTTGAGGGCAGTTAGCCTGCTGGGCTGCAGGATTAGCTTCAGTGTCCCACTGTGAGAGTTTAGCCGTGTCACGCAAACACACACACAGATCTCACTTACTGGCAAGCCGAGGAATCTGAGTGTATGAAATCACACAGTAGGGATGTCCTGAGAATGACTGAAGTGTATTTGAATGGATTTGACCTTTTATAAACTACTGTGGAACTGCTTGGAAGTCAAAAGGCCTTCTTAAATATGTGAGCTACTAAATATCAATGCTTGACCTATGTAGACAAAATTTAGTCAATGATGAGCAAAAACATTGCACCTACACAATGGCAAGTCATTTGTTGAGAGCATGTTTATTGGTCCTTACTTTGTGAAAGCTTGACACAATGTAACGATCAACCATCAGATCCATACCGTTAGAAAGAGAAATTATTATGTATATTTTTTTAATCCTCAATTTGGAAGACCAATTACACAGTCCCCAATCAAATGAACTGATTTGAAAACCAGTGTAAATATGAGCCAGTATAAACTAGAACCACTTTTGTGTAGGCTCAAATAATTAATAATAAGGGCTTAATATACCTTTAATCTAAAATCTTGTGCCTCCAAAATGCAGCTTTATAGAAGAAAAAAAACATCTACAGCTCTGGAAAAAATGAGGAGACCACTTCAGTTTCTGAATCAATTTCTCTGATTTTGCTATTTATAGGTTTATGTTTGAGTATTGTTGTTTTATTCTATAAACTATGGACAACATTTCTCCCAAATTCCAAATAAAAATATATTGTCATTTAGAGCATTTATTTGCAGAAAATGAGAAATGGCTGAAATAACAAAAAAGATGCAGAGCTTTCAGACCTCAAATAATGCAAAGAAAACAAGTTCATATTTATAAAGTTTTTAGAGTTCAGAAATCAATATTTGGTGGAATAGTCCGGGTTTTTAATCACAGTTTTCATGCATCTTAGTATGTTCTCCTCCACCAGTCTTACACACTGCTTTTGGATAACTTTGTGCCACTCCTGGTGCAAAAATTCAAACAGTTCAGCTTGATTTGATAGCTTGTGATCATTGTTCTTTCTCTTGATGATATTGTAGAAGTTTTCAATTTGGAAAACTCATAATTTTTTTAGTGGTCTTTTTTTTTCCTCCAGAGTTGTATGTAGTTGACTTAGTGGAGGCGGTACAGCAGATCTTGTGTTTTAAAAAAGAGTTGTGTAGGTACGGACTAAGTTCACTGACAACTTAAATTTTAATATCAGGTATGGATGTACAATATGGACAAAAACTGTGATTTGCAATATAGCTGTTTGACATCCTAATTATTGATGGGAAACACAAACAATTAAGATCCTAAATTTGTTTAAGGTTTTTTTCAACACTTATAGCTTGACTGCAGTCATTTTTCTCAGGCTGAGAAATAGTTTGGTTTGTGCTTTCACTGTGGAACTCTACCTCACTCTACCTCCAGCCTTGTTACGTCACATGAGCACAGTCTGTAGTGTTAAGAACTCTCTGTATTGCTGCATATGGGCAATGCGTTTTGAGTTTGCTTTTATTCACAAAGTTATTGCACATTTTTACATGTTTATTTTATTCTACTAATAGATGGAATCACTGGAAGCACCAGCTGTAAAAATATACTAACAGGAAACGATAGTGCAGGGATTGTTCAGTCATGTCTGGAAGCCAGACAGCGGGATGGCCAGCAGCTGCTGAGGAAAAAAAAAAAACAGAGAAAGCGAAGAAAGCAGGAGCTCTCACTGGCCGATTTTCAGCTTCTGTTAGCATGTGACTCACTGCTACTACAAACAGTGTGTTCATTTCTTGCCAGCACTCTGAATACTAGGGAAGCACATGCACAAACACACACACACACACACACACACTGCCTACGGACACACACCAAGGAGTGATTCATTTCCATGCTGTACAACTGACCTATTTTGGTGGAGGGTTCCTGAGCCCCGGGCTGATAGAAGAGGTGCTGGTCCTCCCACAGGAAGCAGCTCTATTTAATCCTAAAGCAGAGATTAGATATTAAACCTGCCCTTCCTTTTTGAAGCCTGTATTGTTTAGTAGGAGTCAAACATGGGGAGGAAATAAAGATCTTGTGTGTGTGTAGGGGTTATTACGATACTGCCGGTGATTAAGCTTGATTATAGTAGGTGTATAAATCATGACTATTTATCGTTGTGAATGAAATGCGTCAGGGACATTGTTTGAGCCATTAGCTGCTGCTGTTCTGACAGGAAACAGTGCTGTGTGCCAAATTATTAGGGCTTTATAACAGGAAAAAATCAGTATTTTGCAGAAATGAGAATATGTTCTTAAATTAATTGGCAGTGGTTAGGCCCATCATAACCATTTTTAGATATGTTAAGAAATTATTGCAATAAACTATATTCTTATTATTATAAGAACATTTTATTCTACTGATATAATGGTACTACAATTTTTAAAGATAAATAACCTTTTGCTTAGTAAAAACATTCATACGCTGACATCGGAACATTGATGTTGAATGTTGAAATGTCCTAAATAAAATGTAAATGTAATTATTATTATTATTATTTATTATTATTTTTTTTTACCAAGTCGACAAATTCACTCCTTTATTTTAAAGAGTAAAGAGTATTTAGAACATCCAACAGCCTTTTTGTTTAGATTTTTTCTTTAAGGCTGATGTAAGGCATTCAAATCAGCTCTGCTCTGATTGGCTGCCCTGAGTTGTGCTTCACTCAAAAAGCTATCAGCTGGTCATTAACCTCAGTAGTCAACAAATGTGCTGGCTCTGCAAATTTGATATTTCCTGATGTATTTAATAATATCTTTGTAATAACTCAGCACAGTTCAGAAACTCATCTTTTGCCTTTTATCATGTCTAATGATTTGTGTGAAACTGACTAATGGACACTTAGTTAAATTAAACCTTTCAAAGTAACTTGTTTCTCCAATGAGGGGAAAGAATTAGACAGAATTAGTAAAGAAAATATCAACCTTCTTTCATAACCTCGTAACTCCAAGTATGAGTCATGTATGATCTCATGTAAAATGCAATCGAAAGTGCAGGCTCTACAGATTCAAGCAATGTTTGACATATTGGACATATTAAACATATTTCTACACTGTGTTATGTTAAGTTAACAATAACTATAGCAATGTTGCATTTCTAATAGTATAGACAATAATTGATGTATTATCTATTTAATGTTCCTCTTAATCAGTGTCATATTTCTTATTGAGGCCTTTTCTTTTTTTAGTACACTCTACTATTAACTAGGGTTGGGCGATATGGCTCTAAAATAATATCACAATATTTCAGGGTATTTTTGCAATAACGATATACTTGGCGATATAGGAAAACTAAAATAATTCATTCATTTCAGGAATATAGTTTAATAGTATAACAGTATAATAATAATGTGGCAAAATAAATAATATAGCATAAAATAATATAATGCAGCAAATAATATTGCAGAATATTTAGTGCATGCATATAAACTGCAAACTAAAACAATTATACAATAAATACACCTAAAGCTTCACAGTAAATAATAGACTACTTTTAAGAGAGAACAGCCCTATTATCACGATATGAATTTTTAATACCATGATATTTCTGTCACGATATATTGTATACGATATAATATTGCCCACCCCTACTATTAACCTCTACTTTTTTATGCTCACACTTTTTACTATTTTACTGCACTCTTAGTCTAAGGGCACCTTCCATTTTGTGCGAAAGCACAAGACCGAATTTTGACCAAACTGGCGTTCAGCTAGAATAAACATAGGTGTTCCAGGTTAAACATCATCTGAATGAGTAGAACCAGCTCTTCGGTTTTAAATACCAAGCTTGTGTTTACTTGCCGTAGCGAGAACGAGGAGGAATTTGTCAGGGCAGTGGGGCAACCTGGTTCACTGGACTGGTTAATATGGTGAGTCAGTGTAATGAGGTAAAGTGAATAGTTTTGATTGTTTATCTCTGTGTGGAAGTATGCTCTGTGTGTGTCTTTTGTTTTCAATACATTTTGCATGTTGAATGCTAGGAAGAACTAATTCCATTAAACATGCATGACCGGAAAGCGAGTAGCGTAATTAAATGGGCTAATTTCATTTTCTTTGTTTCTGGTGCGTACAAAATAGAGACACCACAGTGAGGACTGTTTGGGTGGTCTACAACTGGACTAATGCTTGGAGAGTGCTTGGAGACCTTAAGTTGCAGAGTAGATTTTTTAATTTTGTAATAATTATAATTTAGTTGTTTTAAAATCTATGTTCATATGTTTTGCCATGACCATCACAGCACTCTGACTTGAACATCATTTGAAAATCTGTGTATATACCTCAGTAGAATGCGGCATCCAAGACTGCCCAAGCATCTCACACAAATAGAAGCTTTTTTCAAGAACAAATGTGTGAAAATTCCCCAAAGAAGGATTTAAAAAACTGCCAAAGGTGCAGTTATAAAGTATTGATCCTGCAGAATGTAGCTTTTCATTTTTTTTATTTTGAATCTATAAAATAAGTTTTGCTTAGATAATATAGAAAATAATCATCTATAAATGTATGTATTTTGGAATTAAAACAGCAATCTTTACTTTAAAGTTGTATAGACTTTACAAATGTTAACATATATATCATAATCAACCAAATGAGAACTTCTAGTGTGCATATTTCTGTTTTGGTTAAGCTCATTTATTGCATTATTTTTGACAGAATCTGTTTTTAATGAAAGGGTAAGTTGTTTGATTACACAGGTTGGATAAGGTTCTTTTGACGTGATCAAGTTAGGGGTGGGCAATATGGCTCTAAAACAATATCACAATATTTCAGGGTATTTTTGCGATAACTATATACTTGGCGACATAGGAAAACTAAAATAATTCATTCATTTCAGGAATATAGTATAATAGTATAACAGTATAATCATAATGTGGCAAAATAAATAATATAGCATAAAATAATATAACGCAGCAAATAATACTGCAGAATATTTAGTGCCTGCATATAAACTGCAAACTAAAACAATTTTACAATAAATACACCTAAAGCTTCACAGTACATTTAAAAAATCAACATTTAAAAAAAACACTATTTTTCTGATATCACACAGCTTATTTAATGCTTTCCGAGTAAGACACAGTACAGAACAGCCAATCAGAACAAAGTCTTCTCCGCCCCCCCCACCATTTAGCCAGCTGAGCCTTTCCGGCCATCAGACGCCTTAACACACAAGGACAGGACTGAACTGAACCCCCCGCACACACACTCACACACACATGTAACTCACTCTCTCACACACACACAAGCGCACACACAAACACACACACACCTCGACTGATGCTCACACCTGGTACCTACTTGCACACCTATCAGAATGCATTCAAATACTGTATTATAGCTAAGCACTGTGTTCTTTTACCTCAGTGACTGCTATGTTTATACTAGTTTATACTAGTACTAGTACAGTATAGGTTATACTCCCAGCGCGTGCCTATGTCATGTCCTGATTCCATACTTCATTCTTACCTCCTGTATCTCTTCACATTCAGTAATACAAGCTGTGTGTGCACTGCACTGTCCTGTCTGTTTACTGTGTCTGTTGTGTCTAGTTTTATGTTTGCACAATTACACTTTATATAGGCTGTGTCCTGGAGGAAAGTCATTACACTCCACTGTGTACTCAGATTTAATGGCAATAAAATCCTCTTGACTCTTGGCTGTCTCAGTCTTAAAGGCACAGTAAAAGAAACAGCTATAAAATGTATTAAGACTGGCTTAAAAATTGAAATAAATGGTTAGTAAATTAAATTTAATGTACTGTGTATACATGAACTCACACATTAACATAATTGAACATAAATTGTTACGGAAAATGAATGTAAAACTCAATGCCTTTTTCCAGTTAAAGTGGACACTGGTTTGTTTGTTCCTTTTGTGTGGTTCGTTTCAGCAGGTGTGAATGCAGTAATCACACTCAGGTTTGGATCAAAACAACCGTACCAAGACCCTGAGTGAGGAGGTGGTCTCAGACCACTTCCAAAAGGAACTCTGGAGCTGTTCGCTTGTTGTGAGAATGTGAGCCGGCCTCGATCCGACCCAAGTATCAAGAAAACTAGATAAACAGTAGATAAACAGCTGCTGTTCAGTTGCAGCAGTAACCCGATATATTAGCCGGATAATTATCACAGCTACGAACAAACGCTGTCTCTGCTGCTGCTCCGTGCTACACTGTTTACACACTGAATGCTGTATGTGCAGTGTTCACTGCTCATAGTCACAGGCACGCTACTGTGTTTACTTTGCTGCACATCCCAATGAAAACACTGTGTTTAAAAGCTGTATTGGCTGGGCCAGTGGGCGAATACTCCCTGGGTGGATAGCTACTTGCTATGAAGGAAATGGAGACCATTCATTGGGCCATGGAACACCCACAGTTCACCCATCACTCTCAGGAAAACATAATTGGTAAAACACACAGGCTACAACTTGGAGCTAACCACTATGCGTCCATATCGGTTCACATCTCAATTCCCTTTTCACATGTACAAAAATTAACATTCTAGTGCGCATGCACCTCATAAAAGGCACTTAAAGTGACTGTTCCAAAGTGCAGCAGCAATTTTTATGCATTCAGCTTCACACTGCACAAATAAACGCACTGGTCTGGAACACAACCTTCTTTGTATATTTACTATCTTGCTCCCGCATCACACAGCTCTGAGCAATCAGAGGAGTCGATACGTTTGCGTTGTTTTATGGGGTGCATTTTGATGCGTTTAGATTTGTGTGAAAACAAACCAAACAAACTCATCAACTGATCTGGACCAGAGAAATGAACTACAGGTGTGAAAATGCCCTAAGTCTCCTTATTTTGCCTCAGTATCCTTTAATGATCGTGGAGTGTGCCAAGTGCTACGTCCCATAGTTTTAGTAGCCCCTAAAGGGTACTAAAACAAAGTCCCTGTGGTATGTGTGCCTATATCTGATTAACTACTTTAGTTTCTCTCTGCCTGTCTGTGTCTGTCTGTCTATCTATCTGTGATCCTTCTTGTCTTTCTTTCTCTCTCCTTTTCCCTGCCTCGGGCTGATATGAGTGATTGACAGGCTGAACTGTGACCTCATTCTCAGTGAATGCATGTGAATGAGAGCGAGTGACAGGAGGAGAGAACTGGTGTGGTAGTTTGTCAGAGGGGCGGTGGTGAATGCCCAGCATTAATTGTGGGAACTTTTCTCACAGCTATAATAATGTTGCTTGGGCGTTGTTGCTGAAGTGTTCCTGAAGTGGATTCATGTATGAACTTGCTCTTCAGCTCTTCAGTAGAAGAATCACATTGTCAGTTTTGAGGGAACGTCTTTTTACAGCTGAGCTTATGGGTAATTGTATGGTTATCCAGCTGTGTTTGATCTTGCTGTATAACGCATCTGAATCAGCGCTCTCTGAAGGCATGCTAACGTCACTAATGTCGGGAAAAATGCAATTCTATGGTAGATGTGACGCTCCTGCCAATAAGAGCCCAACTGAATAAACTAAATGACTCTTCTGATACTCTTTAATTTTCAGAGTCTCTCACTTTTTCCACATCATTTGCTTAAGGGGGATCTACCGCACTGACAGGAGAGTGGATTAAGTGACAGGGCTGAAACTACAGGCGTAACCATCAGGACTGAGGGGTTTAATAGTGCTAATAATGTTTGTATTGGTGCGCAGGGGATGTTGCGGTTGTTTTGCGGGGGAAAGCACCCCACATCTGGGCTTGGTAGAGCGTGCCCCGAGGCTTGGCCTGTCAGCTGTGTTTCTGCATCGCTGAACTGAGCACGAAACACTCCCTCAAAAACTGTTCCCCTTCTTTAGCAGAAGGATATGAGTGATGAAAGGGTGACTAAAAGCATTATTCTAGCTAGCTCATAATCCTTTACATACCTGTCAATCAAGTGAGAATTTAATCAGTGGCGGAGGAAAGACACGCGGAGATGTCTAGTGTAGGGGTGCATCACTGTCATGTTAGGAGCTTGAAATAGCTGCATTGAAAAATCTCCATTTCACTCTCTCTTTTCCACTCTGATCTTTTTCCTCAGTGTCTCTTTTTGAGTGTTTTAACGCCTAAAAGTCTGGACCAGAGTCTAAGTAGACATTTGGTTCAGTTTGTATAGTTTTGTGATCAATTCTGTATGATGCCCTTCCAGGTTTTGGGCTAAATTCTGCCTCCCTGCTGGAGTCTGTCACACAGCAGAATAAGAGTAACAGATTTACTTTGGATTCCATTTTTATTTCTGTTTATAAATTTGAGTTAATCTACAGTTACAGTAGATACAGGTTTGATTAGCTTAATCTGTTATGTCCATACCGCTGTGTGATGTATATACATGTAAATGAAATCCGGATTTTGGCAGAACTCTGATTCTTTTTCTTCTTTTGTAGTTTAATGGGTGATTATAACCTTTTTACACTGCAGACGAACCAGACCACTTGTTAAGACCAAATTTGGTTTCTTTGATCCAGAAAGTCCCCCCCCCCCCCCCCCCCAACACCTTTCACACCTGCTCTTTTAATTTGGAACAAGGTGTTTTTTTTTGTTTTTTTTTTTTATAAACTTTGCATTCATCCCTATTCATAACAATATTTCTTGCTCTCTATTTTTCTCTATTTTTCTTTTTTCCTCATTCCCTCTTCTCTTTCCTGTTACATAATCAAGCAAACTATATATTATACATGAAGGCTTTTAATAGCATACATCTCTGTTATGTCATACAGCATTACGTGCTTAAAGTAATAAAATATATATATGTGTTTTTTAGACAGAATTATATAATTAAATTTTATAAGTTACAATTACAGTGCTGACAGGGGACAGGGACTTGTATTGGAAGGTAAAGAACACTGCTTTAACTGACTACTTTGCAGTCAGTGGTCTGCTTGCATGGACAATTCTAGCCAGATGTTGCCGGTCATGATCATAACCACTCACTGTCAAGTGGTCTATGACATATGTACAGTATCAATATGAAATTCTAACAATTGCACTTTTTGTTTGGTTTACTTTTGTACAAGGCTAGTCAACTTTACTGGAGGGATAAAAAAAACACTGAACTTCAATGGAATTCATATACATATAAAAAAGGGGCCTAGTCGGTTTGTAGCTACTTGTTGGTAAATTCAACAAGAACATTTGTAGCAGTTTATAGAAAAGTAAAAAATAAATGAATAAAAAACGAGAAATTGAGGTACATGACTTTTTTTTCTTTTGCCTGACAGTTATAAAAGTTATCAAACAATGGAAGTTAATACCCCACCAGTTAGCATTGTTTATGCTACCTGCAAGGAAAGCTAACACTCACATAGCCAAAGAAACAAAAAACAGTAGTAGCTGCTCTTTCTCCCTGAGTTTTTTTCCTCCATCTGTACAGATAAGTGTGTTGTACACTTAACTCCTGTTTATTTACAGTACATGTTCTCATGTTCTTTGACAGCGTGTTCCTCTCACGTGGCCGGCTCTCTTAACTGACCCGCCATAAACAAACACACTGACTCAGAGACAGTGTGTTAAAGCCTGGCTGTTAATCACGCTCCCAGCCCTCATCTGGAGAACTGTCCTCACGCTCACTTCACAGTGTGGTCTCTCTCAAAAACAAACGAGAGGGTGACATGACAAATACAGAGGGGTAGCAGTGCAGAGGCTGAGGGATCAGGCAGGAATATCTCTGAAGTGTCTCTAATCTCTGAAGTCTGTGCAGAGCTAGAGGAGCTGACACAGGCCTCAGGGCAGTCTTCTCCCACTCAACTCCTGAAGGAATTGTGAGCAGACATTCAGAGAAGCAGTGACTCAGACCAAAAAAGGGGATTTGAAAAGGGCATTTAACCATAAAATCTGGAAAGTAAGCCAACATTAGCCTGCTAGCAGTAAAGTGTGGCCTGGCTAATGTTGGTTAAAGGTCAGCATTTTGGAGATATTAATGAAGTACTTAGTTATGAAGCTGATATTATTAAAGAGGTTGTGCTGAGCTCAGAATTAGCCAATTAGCCATTGTGTTCACTAAAAGTGGGACAAAATATCATAACAATATGTTGTATTGCTTTCATTTGCAATAAATTACAAATATTTATATTTTTTAATGAAAAATTTCATGCCTTTTCAAAGTTACTGCTTTATAACTTCATGTGTTGGCTCTAATCAAATTAATAGAGTAAAACTTCGGATAGGCCAGTCACAAAAACAAAAAACTAATTCTGTACGATATATCGTCCCAGAAATTATTGCGATGATGTACTTTTATATGGTTATTTTAAGACTATTTCAATGCCACTGATGTAATGATAATAGAATAGCATAACAAAACAGTTATAGCCTTTTTTAAGACATTTTTTTTTTAATTAATCATAGTTTGGAAAATAACAGTGTCTATGATGTCGCAGTTATTGACACATTGGTCATTGTGCCATCAGCTGCTGGCGCTCAGAGGGAGCACGATTGGCCCTGCTCCCTCTGGGTGGGTAGATGGAGCTCTCTGTGAGCGGATGAATCAAAACCTAGCCACTGTAGTGAGGAATAGTGGCCATTTAAGTATTGTAAATTTGATGCTAATAAATATATATTTTATTCTCTTCAGTAACACAGAAGCTGTGAAGTATTGTAGAGAATTGTCCTGCAATATATCAAGTAGGGCAGGAGCACAGTTGCGTAATATTGTTATTGTGGGTAACATTGTAATATATCATGAGATGCCCTGCAATCATAATTGCCACCCTTAGTGTTTCCTAAAAATAATATATTAATGTTTTTGATCTGGTATGTCATCTTTGTTTAACAACAGTGATTTTATGTTATTTTTTTGGAATATTTTGTTTCAATTCCAATACCTAAATAAAGTTGCATGTTTATTAGTCTTTGAAAGGGTCATTGTAATTTTTATCAGTGATTTAAAATGTTGTGTATGACTGTGTGTTTTCCAATTATTTTGGGGGGCAATATATTCTTTTTGTCTAATGTCTTATAGCCCGGGTGAATTTTTTCTTTTAATTTCAGTGTAAAATTGAGGAGTTAAACTTAAATTGCAAAATATAAATTAGTTGCTTTTTGTGATCGTACAAAAATAGTGGATTTAAGATGTTCTGTTCTAATGGTTTTTTTTATATATATATTTAAAGCAGTGTTCAACTTTTACATTCACTTAAACATGATTTTCCATGGTTGGTTCTTTAAGGTTTACAGCAGATATGCTATGTTAGATATGTTAGGTCGGTGTCCACAGTCAAAAAGTGTCTGACTTCTGCTTCAGATCTGCTTCTATATATGCTAGGCCTCAGGTAATCAAACTTCAGACAGGGGTAAATCTGGTGCACTCTGTAGCAATATGATGCATGCTATGATACAATGCTCAGCACAATAAACAGTGCAACAGTAGTGCAAGCTAATTAGTTTGGTTTTTGTGGCTGAGACAGACTGATGGCAGTCAGTGTGGAAAGATGAACTCTTGTGGCTGCTTCTGCTTCGCCACGTGCATCTCTGTAACATAAGTAATACAGTAAGAGTGCCTGTGGTTGTGATGCAGCGAGGAAAACTCAAGTCAGATGTTGCACTGATTTTATTTACATTACATAAACTTAATTGGTTTTCTGGATTCAAGACCGCATAAAAATGCATACGTTTTATAAACACCAATTAGTTGTACTGAGAGTTGCATTTAACATGTTTCAACCTAAACAGGTCAAAGACTATGTAAGACTATGTAATATGATGCCTTTTATTAAATTAAAATCATATTAACTTACAAATGAGTGGCATTCTTTTAAAATATTCTATAAGCTATAAATGAGAAATGCATAATATTGAATTAGCTTTGCACAGAGAGATATAACACTACAGTAGAGCTTCAATGGGTGCTGTGCCCCAATAACAGACATGCCTTGTGGATATAGAAATTATTTTTGTACTGCAGTAACATGTAGGCCTGGGCAATTAACCACAGTTTAAACTGGCCTACAGACTACAAATATGTTCACATTACAAACAGCACAAATCTCTACTACTTTTAGTTAACTCCTGATTAAGACCGCATGATGTTGGAAAAAATTGACATTGTAAGACATTTACATTTTATGTTAATTGCCATATTGAAAAATACAAGGATTATTACTACCAGATTTCACCAGACATCAGTGAGCCAACAAATTACATGATTTGTATGCACTCTGTGTGTAAAATAAATGCACTCAATTTTTTTTTTTTTTTTGGCCAAAACTTTTACATGTTTTTTTCACTACATTTTGCCACTTTTTTCCACAGTTTTCCACAGTTTTTAATATAACATCATTGTTTGTTATCAAATATGTTGATTTAATTCTGTTATTTTTCTTAATTTCGTTTGCTAAACATTCAGTGCATCCCTGTTATTGGGTAAATAATATCTGGAGAGAGTTATTAAGTCATGGAAAAGGAGAACAGTTTTTAAACATACAAAAAATGTACAGCAGTAATGTTGAAGCACAATGTTCAAAATGATTAAATAAAGCACATGATATTTCATTATGTGGCTCTGTTAGTTTCATTCCACTGTTCAATGCACTTTTATGCACTTAAATTAATTCATATATTGTGCAGTTTTGTGGTGCAAAGCACAACCTATAGTTAGGCCTGTAACGATAATTACATTATTGAATTATCGTAGAGTAAATCGACATGACCCCAATAACATTTAATAATCATGATATTGTCTATTGTGTCTATGTTTGTTTATTCACATATATAACAGTGAACAGTATTTTAGACAGACATGCAATACAAGACCAATGCTTCAATAACTGTGACTCACATTTCCCAAACTATGTTTAATTAAAATAAAAAAAAATGTGCGGCCTTTTAAAGAGTTCGCTATTCTATTATCATTTATTATGTTGGTGGTCCTATTTTATTGTTTGTAGCAATAATTTCTGGGGTTATATATATATATATATATATATATATATATATATATATATATATATATATATATATATATATATATATATATATATCGTCCACAAAAAATCTTGCCTGTAGCGTTTATTGTATACAATATGAAATTATAAAATTTGCATATGTATGAATGAATGTTCTGTCCCCTTGAAAAAAAATATGTACTCATGTGTTTTTAGTCACATGACTTTACCCCATCCAGTCTGTGACATGGAAGGTAGAGATGCTATTCTCTTACAGGTCTGTGGAGTATTACAATGATTTTAATGTTCTATTTGGTAACACTTTACCTGGATGGTCCATTTGATGGCCTCTTTGATGCTCAACTAACATTCAACTACATGTCTATTAAATGCAAATGAACTAAAAGGTGAAAGTAAATGATTCTCTATTGAATTTAACCCTACAGTCAACTCTAATCAAAACGCTTATCTTAATATTTTAGGATTGGGTTTAGGGTTAGACTTTAAGCTTAGGTTAAGGTTAGGGTAAGGGTTAGGTTTAGGGTTAGATTTTAGGGTTGATTAAGGGTTAAGGTTAGTGTTAGGTGTAGGGTTTGATTTTAGGGTTGATTAAGGGTTAAGGTTAGGGTTAGGTGTAGGGTTTGATTTTAAGTTTAGGTTATGGTTAGGGTAAGGGTTAGGTGTAGGGTTTGATTTTAGGGTTAATTAAGGGTTAAGGTTAGGGTTAGGTGTAGGGTTTGATTTTAGGGTTGATTAAGGGTTAAGGTTAGGGTTAGGTGTAGGGTTTGATTTTAGAGTTGATTAAGGGTTAAGGTTAGGGTTAGGTGTAGGGTTTGATTTTAGGGTTGATTAAGGGTTAAGGTTAGGGTTAGGTGTATGATTTAGATTCTATTTTGAATAATTTACATTCAACATAGGGTTAAGTTCAATTTCATGGACATTCAATTCAGTGTGAGTTGAGCATCAACAAGGCCATAAAATGGACCATCTAAGTAAAGTGTTACCTTCTATTTTAATGCTGAGCTATAGCATTTTCTTTTATCAGACTAATAATTTAATACTACAAAAATGTATAATGTTGAATTAGAATGCCTCTCATTAGATTAGGCTATGGGGAACAAAACAGAGAATCTGTTCCACTGAATCCACTGTTCTTCCATTAGCAGTAACTAAACATGTCAACAGTGCAGGAGTGTGTGCTAAAGTGACAAGTATGTAACATATATGTTAACTAGGGTTGCAGCGGTAACCGGTTTCACGGTATACCGTGGTATTAAAATGCACGGTTATCATACCGTGTGTGTTTGCTTATTACCGGTAAAACGCAAGCCAGCGGAGAAACTCACCCGCGCATGCGCAACTCTGCTCCGCTTCAGCTTCTCAGCACACAGCGGTGAGAACAGCAGAAAGTGCATCAGAATAAACAAATCTCCGTCCGCCTAAAAAAAGCTAAACTAAAATCAGCAGTGTGGGACTATTTCGGGTACCCGCCGAACGCACCCGAGGATGGTTATCCGATTTGTAATAAGGTAAAGGTGGACATACGTCAAACCTGTTCTCCCATCTCCGAGAACACCACCCCGCTGTGCAGCGCAAAGTATGTGTTTAGTTTATAATTTTAATCTGAACCTAAATAAAACCTCTTTGTAGTCGTGCACAACCCATGCGATAAGCGCCCGCAATCGCGCTGAGTTATCCGAAATTTGGGCACGCAGGTACAGGCGTGAAGTGCGTGCTGCGACGGATTCACGTGTCCGTGTAAAGGTCCTGGCCGGACTGGATGTGAAAGACGCCGTTCATTTACATGCGTTCATTTTCAAATTCTGACGTGCCTGTTTTTTATATGTTAAAACCAGACTCGGTGTGAAAGCCTTAAAATAGAAATCTCTAAATCTATAAATCCCCTCTTTCTGCAGTATCTGGTTATATACCAACTTGGCAGTATAACGGACGTTTACAACAGTTGTTGATCAGACACTGACCCAGGCTCAGTTTATCAGATATTAAATAATTTAACTGAATATTTTAAATACAGGATCTTTACTTCCTAGAGGACATGTAATGTGTGTAACGTGTGTGTGTGTATGTGTGATATATATATATATATATATATGTATTTTTTTTTTTTATATATACACTCTTAATGCCCTTAAGAATAGTGGAAAAACCTGATTTCCTTCACCTGATGGTGTACAGCTTATTTTTTTTTAAAGGAGACATTAAAATTATAATTGTTCAAGGTTTCTACAATAAATAGTTAATTGAACAAAAAACCTTTGTTTTAATTTTTGAGGGTCAGTTTAATAATATATGTAACAAACTGTGATACCGTGATAACCGTGATACCGCGGTATTTTCTGAGAAGGTTATCATACCGTGAAAATCTCATATCGTTGCAACCCTAATGTTAACAGAAGTGAACTGGTGAGAGATCTGTTAAACTGCTGGTCTGGTGTGATGGTTGAGAATTCCACTTGGCTTGGCTGTGGTTATATTGTCTCTTCTGAAATGCTCAGAATGCAGCTTGCATTGTTATAAACTGCGTCCAGACACGTTTTAGAAACACAAGACCGTTTTTAGCTGTTGCTCTTTCCTACTTGCCGGGTGTATTTTTCTATGATAAAAAATGTTGTTAAAATATCATATAAGCGAATAATAATCAAAATCATCTTCTAGAATGGGATGCATTAAGCTGGTGTTCTCTCCCTTTTAAAAAATAGGCGAAGATCAAGCTTATGTAGATGGATTTTGTATTTTATGTTGGTTAACACCTTCACCCATGGAGCAGTATAGGCGATTACAGGTCAAAGGTCACTCCGCAGGGAGCTGGCAGGGTCACGGCAGCCCCTAGAGGAAAGGTGATGATGACAAATGGGGCATTTGTAGCTTCTCAGCAGGGGAAGAGGATTCAGAGGGAAAATGGGGTTACGAGAAAAGTTAAGGAGTGTGGTGTTGTGGTTTTGCTTCAGGCAGACATTGGGAAAGGTGTGGAGAAGAAGGTACAGAGCGAGTGTGAGATAGAGAGAGAGAAGAAGAAGGCCATTGTATAATGTAACAGGTTCATCTAGTTTAAGACAGTATTGCGCAGACTTCAGTCCAATACAGTTACTGGAAAAGATTTATTGCGAGAGTCATTGCAACATTGTCTACTGTTTATCTGGATTACTTCTCTCAAAGACATTTCCTTCATTCTCTAGGTCACTCCTAAGTAATCTAGGCTCATTCCTCAGTAATGACTTTCAATGAAATCTGGTGGTAGCAGTTTGCTGTATCTGTAGGCCGTATGTTCACAGATAGCGTAAAAGCTTCATTGAGTAGCGTGGGTTCAGCACTGTATAGTTAGTTGGTAGTAGGCCTGTCATTATAGCAGTTTTTGTTTGGATGATATAGTATATTGTGATAATCTGTACTATTGTAATTTCATGCCACTTGTATAATGATATGGCTGCATAATAAAGCAATTTTTACAGTCAACTTTTAAAAAAATAATTTTATTTAGTTTTTTTAACCCATTTTCAAACCCACTCATTAGGACTCCTCCCCTCCCCATTCAATAGTGATGCCCCAACACCAGGAGAGTGAAGACTAGCACATGTCTCCTCCGATACATGTGAAGTCAGCCACCGCCAGCATTGCAGAGTAGAATCACAGCGCTCTCGGACTCGGTTCTGATACATCAGCTCACAGACGCCTTCTGCTAATCGACATCACCCTTTGGAGTGATGAGGAGAGAGAGCGCCATCTACCCACCCAGAGAGAGCAAGGCCAATTGTGCCCTCTCAGGGCTCTGGTAGCTGATGGCAAGCTACATGAACAGGATTCGAACCGGCGATCTCCTGATCATAGTCAGAACATTCAACTTTTAATGATTAAGAACATGTATACTACAAAATGCTGTAAATAAAATAGAATATTGTTTTTTTCTTTTAAATATTACAATATTAAGGCCATAACATTTAAAATAAAAGAGGTAATATCCATATATTGGACAGTAAGAAGGTATACAATAATAATGTGACTATTGTGAAAGACCTAGTTGTTAGGGTGCATGATGCATCAAAATCTACTTTTTTTTTTAATTGGTAAAATGTCATTCAGTTCACAGCATGGAGCCTGAATTCCTGCACCATTAATATAGGATGGGGTATACAATGTGGTAGCCCATTGTATATCCCGTTAGTATATTATATGGGTATAACCCAATGTGGCAGCCCATTAACAGATAATGAATTTGTTTTGAGCATTTTAGACAATATGTCTACACTGCCTTTATTCAAAATTGTAGTCTTGTAATATTGTAAAACTTGTGCAGCTCCACCAGAGTTACATAGTGCAGTTAGCAGTTCACAGTTGTCATTTATTGGGTCTGACCTGCAGATTTATTGATAACACACCCACAGATTACATTAAATTGTAGCTAATTCACTGTTAAAAACATAGTTAAAAACATAGTTACATAGTTACTTTGAGAACCCTGACACACCCCCCAGCACCAGACTCCCACACTCACCAGGAGAGGAGCCCCTCAGCGTGACACCAGCAGAAGGGGCTCCCCTCAGGGCTGTGTACTGAGCCCCCTCCTGTTCACACTGCTCACATATGACTGCTCACCTCTCCATCCAGGCTGTCATATTGTGAAGTTTGCTGACGACACGGCAGTGGTTGGATGCATCACGAACAGAGATGAGTCCAGCTACAGGCAGGAGGTGGAACACCTGGAGGATTGGTGCAGAGAAAACAACCTCTGCATCAATGTAAAAAAGACAAAGGAGATGATTGTGGACTTCAGAAGGGGCAAGCATGCCCACCTCCCCCTGCACATTGGAGGATCTGCGGTGGAAGTGGTTGACAGCTACAGGTACTTGGGTGTGCACCTGACCAGCAACCTCACCTGGAGCAACAACACCTCCACTCTGGTCAGGAAGGCACATCAGCGGCTCTACTTCCTCAGGAGGCTGAGACGAGCTGGACTCGGGAGCGCAGTCCTCACCTCCTTCTACAGATGTGTGGTGGAGAGCGTCGTGTGCTCCAGCATCAATGTGTGGCATGGAAGCTGCTCTGCTGCAGACAGGAAAGCACTTCAGAGGGTGGTGAAGGCTGCACAGAGGATTGTTGGAGTTAGCTTCCCCAGCACCACAGACATTTACACCTCCAGGTGCAGGAAAAGGGCCACCTGCATCAGGAAGGATCCCACCCACCCAGCACACGCACTTTTTGTCCCACTCCCCTCAGGCCGGAGGCTGCGGAGCATTAAGTGCAAAACAACAAGACTCAGAAACAGCTTCATTCCGGAAGCTGTAAGACTCTTAAACTCCACTTAACAACACACTGCACTGACACCAAGGACAAATTACTGTTTACTGTTTACCAACATGGTCACTTTACTTGCACTGAGACACTTTATCTCCACTGCTCTAATTCACATTATCATGCTGCTATAGCACACTTGCACTCTGAACCTTTCTACTCTCTATTTATTTTTTTTATTCTTTGGGATATTTATCTATCTATTTTGTATATTCTATTTCTTTTATTGTATTCTTTTTTTTAATCTATATATCTATTAATAACAGCTCTTTGGGTGTAAAACTGGATCGTGAGATCACAATTTCGTTCCACCTCATGTACCACATGTGATGCGAATGACAATAAATTCTCCTTGAATCCCTTGAATCCTTGAACCCTAAGTAAAGTCATCCCTGTTTCTTGGGTGAAAGCATGTAAAATGTGTTCAGACTTGAGAAATAATGTCATTTTTTAGGGAAGAATTATTAAAAATGAGATTAATAAGACATAAATAGGAAGCTCCACCCCTAAAACTACAGAATGCATAGTAAGACTGCTAAGTAAGCTTCTGCTGTTTGAGATTAACTCGGTTGACATTAAAACATTCATATGTCAGTAAAGCCTTGTTAGACTGTCCATATATGTGAACAATAGGCTACTAAGCAAGAAACTTAATAGGACACTCTTACTGAGAACGAGGACCCAGGCACTTTCTATTGTAGTGTAGGCTTTGGAATGAAGAATGAAACACTGACATTACTCTCAGTATTTCTTAGATGTGTAGCTTCTTCAGAGCGTCCTGTATTATCTCTGTGGAGTTATGTAATTTGTAAGTAAAGCATGTGTCAGCAAAAAAGACTCATTAGAAGGGCAGTAACTAATTTAAGAACACAGCAGGGTGTTCATTACTGGTTGTAGAAACACCTTTTAGAATTCTATACCCATGCATCAACAACAGTAGTAGCTTAATATTGTATTCGATTATGTGGAATTGTTGATTTAAAAGTTCTTTTAATAATATGCCTAATATACCTCCTTGTGTGATTGAAATGATTTCATCCTGTCTCCCTTTAGTCTGTTTTTTCCTCTAGTCAGTTATTTTCAGTTAATGCTGAATCACTATAGGAAGAATACAGTGTGTGCCTGTTACAGATTATCTGCTCTTTCCTGTTGGGCTCCCTTCTGTAACTGACAGGAGTTTAGTTGTTAGATAATGAGAGAGAACACACTGTTTAGATTGCTAAATAATTGAAACACACATTTTGAAGTGCATGCTAAACATGAAAAAAAAAACACAATGTGTGTGCTATATTTTTCAGTCTTGTCCCCTAATCAAAGCAGTATTCAGGTTATATTTCAATTTAGACCATGTTTACACCTGGTCACTTCATGGGATTAGTATGTGGATTGTATTCTTGATCAGATTTTAGCCATTTGGTCTTAATTCCAATAGTATTGGACAGAATATGAAAAATAAATTAGATGGACGGAAATTTATACTGGAGTTTTTTAGCGTGCAGAAAGTGCTGGTTATTGAATATGTCTTGGAGAAACGGATGTGTTTACACTGCTATAACAATAATGTGTTGTTTCTCAAATGTGTCTCAGATACGTTTGCATTAACATTAATTGTATTTAGCTGACACGCTTAATCAGAGTGACTTACAAGGTAAATTCTGTTGCAGAGGAAGGGCAGTGTAGGACAGTGTAGTATTAGGAGTTTTTTTCCCCAAGGACTGTGGTGAAGCACAGCACAGTCACCCAGACCAGGAATTGAACCCCATTCATCCACATAATGTGGTAGCTCACTAGCAGGTAGTGGTGTTATCCACTGCACCACACCAACCATCAGATCAGCTCCTGACGTGGTTAAAGCAATTGGAATTGGGTGCTTTTTGGGTGTGTTTACACTTGCATTTTTATATGGCCTGGCCAGATATAATCCTGATAAACTGAGTGTTACAACCTCTATGTAACCATAGACATTAGGACAGTTGAGCCTACTGACAAACATTCTCCTTGGGAGGCTAAATTCTTGCATCATGTATATATTTAATTGGGTATACGGTGTCGTAGCCAACTTACTCTATAACAGAAATGCTGCCTACTGATAACATGTTTTCTTCACTGCTTTTATATACCATTTATAGTACTGTAATATTATATGACTCATGCTCCATCAGAGGTACATAGTTCAGTTAATAGCGTATCAAGCCTGGAGCAGCAGCAGCAGTAGATGCTATTAATTTCTTGTAAATTTTCTTGAGGAAATATTCATGAGACATTCACTACATTTAAGATATCTTAAATGTTAGTTTAACATTTACCGAAATATTACTTTAAAGGGATAGTTCGGTATTTTTGACATGAGTCTGTATGGCATCATCATAACCAGTGTCGTGCATCCACACTGACTTACCCCCCACAGCGTCCTGTGAGCCGAGTTCTTGTCCAGTTTAGGTCAAAGCGAAAGTAGTCCGGCATGTTTGCTGGGGTCAGGAAAATAACTCCTTTTTCTTCCCAAAGCAGTACGTGTTCAAAAGAGTGATTTATTTACATCACAAAAAACTAACCCTGCAAAAGTCACGCCTCGTAAATCACTTGGGTCCTACTTTCTCTCGTTCCATATCAATGCGCGCAGCGCTGCAACCTGACAGCTAGCCTACGTGTTTGGGTCGCTTTGTTTACTTCTCGCTTGTTGACGCGTGCGCAGCTCGCTGTCAGAATGACGCGCACTGATACGAAACGAGAGAAAGTAGGACCCAAGTGATTTACGAGGCGTGACTTTTGCAGGGTTAGTTTTTTGTGATGTAAATAAATCACTCTTTTGAACACGTACTGCTTTGGGAAGAAAAAGGAGTTATTTTCCTGACCCCAGCAAACATGCCGGACTACTTTCGCTTTGACCTAAACTGTCAGTGTGGATGCACGACACTGGTTATGATGATGCCATACAGACTCATGTCAAAAATACCGAACTATCCCTTTAAGGATTTAAGGATTAACTAAGGACCCTAACATTCAAATACGTCATCAGGAGCACTAAAGTTCAGTAACCTGGCTGCTGGTTAGCTAACTAGTAACTTTAGGGTTTATTGTATGTTATCAGAAAGGGTGGAGGTGGTGCAGAAATTGATTATTATTATTATTGTCCGTTCCTTAATTCCTCTGTGATGGGGAGCTGAAATTAGCTTTGATTAGCTTTTATTTTATTTTACTTTTCCGTTCTGCCTTTAATGCTGCAGCCCCTGCCATCTGTTGCACCATTTAAGGTAGAACAGGAAAGTTAGCGAGCTAGCTAGCCACTGAGACAAACTACTAGCAATCTTTTTTATGCTTGTTATGAAGAATTTGGCCACAAAACTTTGAAACTACACATTAAACTATGGTAATATAGTGCTCATTGTCACTTTTAAAAAGGAAAATATTTACATTTGTGTGTTTCTTTGGTTGCTTGTGCTGCCATCTTACCAGTGATTCTCATACCCCTCGAGTGCATCTGAAAAATCTTCATTTGAAGGGCTAACAAGCTCTATCCCTTCCCCTAACCTTCCCCTCCAGCTTAACAACAATTAAGACACCCCATAGTGGTAGCGCCAAGAGGTAAAAATGGGATTGGGCATAAGCCAATTTCAGCTCCCCATCACCGAGAAATTAAGGAATGGACAATAATAATTAATTTCTGCACCACCTCCCCCTTTCTGAAAAAGCCTAAAGTTAACTAGTTACCCAGCAGCTAGTTTACTGAACTTGATGCTCATGCTCATGATGAGGTACCGGGTGCACATTGGGTGGATTTTACCCTCAAAAAAGAAGGGGTAGGGGTAAGTGGTAGGGCCAAGGGGTAGAATGGAATTGGGCCTAAGTGTTCATATAAAGAAAGACAACTCTAAAGCTAAGAAGAGTCAGTCTGTAGGGTCATGATTGTGTAAGTTACTCTCTCTTGTATTGTCATGCCCTGAAAAGGAGGTAAAGAAACTTTCAGAGTGCCTCTGAAACAGTGTGGTCTGGCAGTCATCACAGTGCTGAAGGTGTTTTGTCTAAACACTCACTCTCACTCTCTTTCTCTCTCTCTCTCTCTCTCTCACTCTTTCTCTCTCTCTCTTTCTCTCTCTGCCCCACGCTCTCCAGTATGCCCCCCCAACCTTTAAACAAACAGCGGGGGCCCATGTAAATATTTAGCGCAGTCTTGCATGGTGTTCAAAGGCTCCCGGAGAAATGAATGGAGTCGTTTTCTCTCAGTCCACTTCTGATCACTGCAGCCAGACAAAAGCGAAGGCTGGGACAGGCCTGAATGAACAGCTGTTTGGTGAGCGTGGGCTGACGAAGCAAAGCAAACCTGGGCCCTTGTTTCTTTGATGTGAATGCCAATATTGGTTTATTTAGACTTGCTTTTGGTTTCTTATTCATTTTGGGGAGGAAAAAAAAAGTTATGTGGTTGCAGTGTAAGCTGAAATGAGAAAACATAATCAGTATGAAGGTGAACCAGCAGAAATATCTCATCTCAATGCTTGGAGCCTTTTTTTTTTTTACAAGGCAGCATAGATCTATCTATATAGATAGAAACACATTAAAAAGTATGGATAAAATAGTGTTTCTTTGACTGCATGTGCAGCAATTTACAGCTTACAAGTATCGACTTGTCTTGTAACCTTTGGACTAGTATATTCAAAATTACAAATCACTATTAAAAGTAACATAAAAAATAGGTGAAACACTTCTTGTAACTTCAGGGGAGAAGCTAAACCACTGTACGGTGAATTAGAGGATATACGTAGCAGACTCTTTAGAGAACAACTTTCTAATGAAGCTGAGCTGTAGAACTCTACATTGATTTAGAAAAGGGACCAAATTTGAGATCTGAGCTTTGAGCTTTAACAGTATAGATAAATATATGCTCACTATTTGATAAGAGACAGGTAATTTTCCCTTATTTGAGCAGAAATTGCTTAGTATTAACTTATGAGGTGTTTGACGTTCATGAACATACAAACAAAATATTGATAAACACAAAATAAGCTATTGTGAAGGTAAGTCATATTTATCTTTAAAATTGTGTGCATGCATGTAAAAATGTATTTAAAATGCTATTACATTTTTGTTACAAGATTGACGAGAGCGTCTGTGCCTGAGGGATGTGTGCCTAAGCTGTCCCGCGGCCTCTAGGTCACTGTGGTCTTCCATGGACCTGACCTCAGGTGACCTTGTGACTCTTACCCACTTAAAGGGGGGCTTAAAAGTTACTGCCTCCAAATTTTAAATTCATTTAACAGCAGGTAAAATGATCCATAACAAAAGATCAGACACACCTGTTCTGTCCACTTATTATTCAGTGTTTTATTAGCTTCTATTAACTTTGCATTTTATACAGTACCAGTCAAAAGTTTGTACACAACTTCTTCTGTTTCTCAATTTTATTTATTGTCTACATTGTAGATTAATATTAAAGACATGAAAATGATTAAGTGACACACATAAAATTCTGTTTTAAACAAAAAAGTGTTTGTCCTCCACAATCCCCTGATCTAAACCCAACTGAGATGGTAATTTGAGGTGATTTGGGATGAGCTGGAGCTTCACAGCTTAAAGCAGCAGCTATTGTTCAGCAGCTCCAGGAACTTCTTCAAGATGCTGAGAAAGCTATTCCAGGTGACTCTCCCTCTTGAAGATACTGAGATTAAAATACCAAGAGTGTGCAGATCTGTCCTCAAAGCTAAATGTGGTACCTAAAAGAATCTTAAATTATAAAACATGTTCTGTTTTAACACTTTTTTGTTTGCATGTCTTCTTGTATAGCTTTAATGTCCTCAATATTAAATTTACAATGTAAAAAATCATACAAAGAATGAGAAGAGGGGTGTCCAAACCTTTGAGTGGTACTGTATATAGTACTTATAGTACTTGAGTGTTTTTTTTTATTGAGTTAAATTGATTTATATCATGATAAGCCAAGATTGAAAGAAAAGGTTTGAGATTTAAGACTATATAGGGAACCACATATACCACCAGTGTGCTTTTACACACATTTAGCGGGACTTATTTTGAGCAGTGAGACAGTAAGAGGGCATTCATGACACTGTATTGTGAGATGATCTTCTGTATTGAGAACACCTTTTAAAATAGAAGCCTGCAATCCAGCCCAGCCCAAACTGCAGTGGAAGAGAGCAACTGTGGTCACTTGTGGCCTGTTGTCTGACTCTCTGAGGGTGAATTTAACTCTAACTCTCTCTCTCTCTCTCTCCCACTCTCATGTACACAACTGTGTGGAAAATAGTGCATGTGTGCTTGTGTGTGTGAGGCTGAACTGGTGGACATCATGTCTCGTTTGCCCTCCCTAACCACATGAGTAGGAGGAAAACCGTGTTAACTTGTTCCACTGCCCTCAGCCCAAAAACGCCCAGTGCTTTTGTTCCCTCTGCAACCCTGTGGCCTGCTATAAACATTTCTGAAATCTGATTCTAGCCTGTTCCTCATGAAACTAAGTGAGGAGCATTGTTATTGATAGAGATGTCACAGTCAGGTTATTTTGCCCCTCCAGTCAATTCCCTTAAGCACAGTTTAGATAAGATGTGCTGTTAATAAATACTGTAAATACAAGCTGTTGTTCAGGTCTAGGTTCTGCAACAGTATGTGCTGAAAGAATGAGGTCAGCTGACTACCTGAATATACTGAATATAGACCAGGTTATTTCATCATGGATTTTTTTTCCTCCCTGATGGCACGGACATATTCCAAGATGACTGTCAGGATTCATGGGGCTGGAATTGTGAAAGAGTGATTCAGGGAGCTCATCATGAGATCATAATTTTCACAGATTGTTCACCAAAGAATTCCGATCTTAACCTCATTGTGAATCTTTGGGATGTGCTGGAGAAGACTTTGTGCAGTGGTCAGACTCTACCATCATCAATGCTGCAAGATCTTGGTGAAAAATGAATGCAACACTGGATTGATATAAATCTTTTGATTTATATTGCAGAAGCTTATCAAAACAACGCCACATTGAATGCGTGCTGCAATCAAAGCTAATGGCTGTCCAACCAAATATTAGTGTGTGGCCTTTTTGTTTTGGTGGTGACTTTTATTTTTTTTGACAAGTAAGTGTATATATTTAATATATGTAAAATCACTTTCACTAACGCTATATATATAGGGACCTTCTGAGTATTTTTTTGTACAAAATAAACTTCATAGTTTCTAATATCTTGTCCAGTCTGAGCCTCATCCCTGACTTTTCAGTTCCCAGTTCCTTTAAAACACTGCACTTTAGTCACTTTTGCAAATATGCCAGATTGGCCCGGATCCTGATCCAGTATATCTGATGATAAAAAATGTGTTTCTGCTGTTGTTGATGTGATAAGTAGCATATCATTGTCATCAGTAGAACCTTAAACTGGCTCCAAACTGTTAATTTTGTAGGAGAAGGAAAAGATACTACCTAACTTTGTATAGAGATGAAAATGTAAAATTCATTATTAAATAAAAAATAATAAAGGTTTCGAATCTGCTTCCTTTGGTTAACCTTAGGAAACCTAAGCTGACAGGTGCTCACATGGTCATTCATTTTATGTTTCTCACTGTGACTCATTATATTACACTTCAGGTGATGAACAAACTTACTCAATTCATCACTTGTTCCAGTAGTAAGAAAGTGCTTTAGCTAAACGTTTTAGAAGCACTGGCTGATATTATTATTTTCATCAGCATTAGTTATATTTTATTTAAATTTAAAAGCACTCAAAGGACTACCAGTTGTTACTGTGTGAATATGCATCGTCCTTGCCTTTTGGGTTGTATTAAATTTTACTTACGTCTTAAAAAACTGTTATAGTATATTAAAATATATATTTAAAAAACAGATTATTTGGTTATAGACCAATTTAGATTTGATAAAATATAAAAAAAAAGTAGTCAACCCACTGAGAATCAGTTTCTGTCCTTAATAATGTTGTAGATGGAGCTGTACTAAGGAGACACTGACACTGAACACTGAATACAACACAAATCAAGAGTAACTACCCCCCACACCCAAAAAAAGAAAAAGAAAAAAAAAGTTAACAAGCAGTGAAAACTGTGTGAGCAGCATGCCTTAACCGTGACACATTTACCCCAAACCCCTGTCAGTAAAGCAATCTCAAGTAAACCGGATACCATACAGACACCACATAAACAAGTCTATGGGAAGTACTTGAGTATCATCACTTATGTGGTTTGAAAGAAGTGATTTATTTATTTATTTATTTTTGGCTATGCAGTTTAACTATGCAGTGTTAATTGGTGGGTTATAGCACTAGTGCTAAACTAATGGGGTAGGGGGGGGAGAAAATAAACCAGAGAAAGCCGCGTCATCTCGAGTTACATCACTGCCTGTCACTGCCCTCTGTCAACAGTCACTATAATCCAAGAGCCAAAGCACGTGTGTGCTGAACGACAGCATTCCTCTGCTAATTCCATTACTGCTGACATACGGAACTGTGCAAACGTCTGAAACGTCTGAGAAAGTGAGATGCAAAGCTGTTGATTAGAGCTCCGAGTTATTACTTTTACTATTCACTGTGCAAACACTGAATATACATAATACATTTCCTGTATCTTCACCAACAATCCACTGTAAAAATTCAGATGAACTTCTGTGTAATGAGAAAAATGTACTTTTTGTTCTCTCAAAAGTTTAGACACCCCTTTTCTCATTCAATGTGTTTCCTTGTGTTTTAATGTTTTTTGTTTGTTTGTTTTTTTACATTGTACTTTATGTATTGGAGAATTAAAGCTACACAAGTACAAGAAAAGTGTTAAACAAACCAGAATATGTTTGATACTTTAGATTCTTCTAAGTAGCAGATTTATCTTTGAGGACGGATCTGCTCACTCTTGGTATTTTATTTCTTCATGAGGGAGACACTGAGATTATTAGATGTATTTGATATTTATTGTTGAAAATTTATTGTATTTACTTTTGAATGTTTGTATTTTATAAGCATGTTTACTACATTTATTTTACTGTTTGCAAAACATATTTTTACTCGATTCTTTACATTTTATTCAGTAATAATTGAATCTATAGATAAATAGAAACTTTATTGATCCCCGAGGGGAACTTTTGGACGTCCAGCAGCAGGTTGTACATATTACACAAAAGTTACAAAAGAAGGATAAGATATAACAATACTTATAAAAATACAATAAAATATAAAGTATAAAAAAACAGTCTTTAGTGTGTGTGTAATGGAGGTAGTGCAGTTGAACACAGTAGACAGTGAATGCCAGTTGATGAGTATATTATGAGGATAACTGATGTCAGCCATACAGACAGTGCAAATACAGTTATGTTGTAATTTAAATTTAGCAGTGCAAACTTGTAGATATGTTAACAGTGAATAGTAATTAAACTACTAGTGCAAAATAGGATAGAACTATTAATAGAGCATCTTTGAGTGTGTCTGCAGAGATGGGGGTGTGTCCATGGAGTGAACCAGAGTTGCCGGAGTGAAAAAGTGATAACAGAGTCTTCAGTTTGCTGTGCTGAGAGGAGTTAAACAGTTTTTCACGGCCTGAGGGACAAAAAAACTCCTGAGTCTGTCCATGGAGCAGGACTGGGACTGCAGTCTGCCACTGAATGAGCTCCTCTGCTCAATCAAGTTTTGAATCAAGCTTTTATGTTTTATATAAAGTATATTCTTGAAAAAAAGGTTTTGTCATATCGCCAAGAATTTAGTTATCGCAAAATATCGCACCTGAAGTATTGCGATATTATTTTGGGGCCATATTGCCCACCCCTAATTTGTATATATTGTCATATCATAATCATTTTTGCACAGTACAGTTTTTTTTCCACTGCATACTCCTCTGGCATCCTGATTGGCGTTTTGTAATGGAAGGAGCGATGGCGGGCGATTTACCGGTCGCTGCATTTGGAGGCTGTGCGCTGCTTTCTTTACAGCCTGCTTATGCAAGCTCTGATGCTGCAAGTTTCAAGTTTAATTTACGGCAGATTGAGCGAGATGCACCGGGCCGTTCCGCTGTCAGCCCGAGAGCGGGTTTGTCCTCAGAGTGTCTCGACAGGAGTCAGCGAAGTGAGAAATTACCTGGCCCTTTATCGGCTGTTCCAGCTGGAGGCCCGAGGCGGGCGCCCGTCAGTCAGACCGAGGGAACTCTGGGACATGTCATACCAGCTCATCGTGTACCTGGCAGTGTGCCAGATGATGCAGCGATCTTCACACTTGGAAAGCCAAGATAAATATTCAATAAAACTCCACTGCCAGGAAGCCTCGTCGGGGTTGTGCCGTACTGACAAAACAAGCGTGCTAATAGTTTCGCAATATCTGATAATTCAAAAATCAGTGTTTCAACACGTCTCCGTCACAATCCGCTCTCTGTGTCGCTCTCTCTGTACGTCTTTTCTCTGACATTCCATAACAAATAGCACAGGACGTATAAAGTGTAATTGAAAAATTCTGTGTCATCCGAAGCTTCCACTTTGACAATAGGGTCTTTCTTTCCGCTGGAAATGAAGGAGCAGCTCTATAGGCGCGCACAGCGTCATCCCTTGTTCATTAGATTTTCATGGCGCGTAAAAAAATTAATGGCCGGATATGAACGGACAGCGCTTATGACCCGGCGGACGTACAAAAACCATCCCGACCGGACAGTGGCTGCCTGTCTGTGATGTCATTCCTGCGGGTGACATTGGCAGCCCATGTGTCATCACTTCCAGATATGTTCATTAAATTTGAGTGAAAACGGACTCCTGCACGTGGCCTCTTATTTCCTCAGCGCCTCACGCTGCCAAGACTGACTCTGATTGACCGCGTCGAGTCAACTGGACAAGCTAATTAAAAAAGGAGTAGTCTCCTTTTTTAGATTCTGGCAACCTACTGTTCTGTCCCTTACTAGTGGCCATATTAGAATTTTTTAATACATATTAAGCTGTTTTTTTTTTCATGATTATTATTTATAATTTATTTAGTGGCATGCTTTCACGTTGACTACTTTTAGGACAGCTAAATAACTATTGTGCTAATAATTAGTATTAGTATGTAGCTAAATACGGTAGTTTAGTATATCAACACAAAACAAAACAACTCATCTGTCAGTTGTAGCCATGTAGCTTGGTTGTTGTGTAATGTAACCCGTTATTAAAAAAATTGTATTTGAACTCTGTCTATTTTAGACTTTGTCCACTCCCTAGTTAGGTAACCGGGGACATGATTCCACAGCGTTGGACATGTCCTCATTTTGAGATGTAAAAAAAAAAAAGTCTGTAAATAGATTTAGCATTGAACTCATGCTAGCAGTTGTTTCGATGCTGTCCACAGATTCTGTGTGTGCAGGTATTTACAGTATTATTTGAAAGTTTTTGTAAGGCCTGACATCAGCTTATCGTACAATAAATATGCATGACCTCAGTAATATTTGCTAATCATGATATTGTCTCTTGTGTTAACTTGTATGTTGTTCACATAAATAACAGTGAAGAGTATTGTAGCCAGTCATGCATTACCAAACCAATGCTTCGATAACTGCGACTGCATCCACACAGCGTGGACTGCAGTAGTGAAGAAGTGAAGAAAAAAGTCTGTATTTCCCAAATTATTCTTAATTATAAAATTGAGCTTTAAAAGAGGATAAAGGCTTTGTTTTGCAATTTTAGAATCATTATGTCGGTGATATTTAAATGGTCAATAATATTGTTTATCGCAATCATTTCTGGAACAATATATCGTTGCTGTCCTATGAAAAACACTTATCTCTATTTTTGTTGTATAAAATGATTCCCACCACAGCGGATTAGCCTCAGCCTAAAAATGCATCAAACATCAGTTTGACTGTATGTGACTCTTTTAAAAAAAAAAAAAATGAAGTATTTACTTATTTGTTTTACATGGGCATTAAAACTTTACTTATTGTATTTTTAGATGCAAGTTAAAATGTAATAAACTTTATTTAGCCTTTTAAAGGTATTTATTAGTATAAACATAGTTGCATAGTACTTTACAGCCTACTACCATAACACTCTTACCACAGTTGATGTCTGTGTTTTTCCAGTGTGTTCTGTTCTTTTGAAACCAAACTATGGTGATTCTACTACTTTATCATTTTTACATCCACTTGAAATGAAAATTTGAAAGGAGGCCTTTCCAGCACTTTTTATACTGACAGCATGGTGTTCTTGGAACCAGCCCCCTTCCATTCAGCTCATGCACCTGTTGCACGAGGTGCCTGTCAGTCAAGTTTAATGTGTGTAATATGCCTTCTACAGCTGTTTGACGCAAAGTCTAGCGGTTGAACAGATGGACTGGATGTAAGACGACTTCCCCAGAATGCTAATATATAAACCTCGCTGGGCTTAAGGTTATAGGGCAATGACTCTGATTTACACATGCTTATTAAATTGAGTATATTGGTTGGGCGAGCTTTTCTCTCAGATTAGTCGAGTTAGCGCTGCATTTGAGACCAGCTACAAGTTCACTGGAGTTCAGTCTTCCTTTCTTTCTCTCTCTTTCTCTCCACATTTTTTTGATGGCATTTCTTTTACAATCTTGCGCTCCAGCCAACTTCAACAATAGCAGGTTCCAGCTTGTTGCCAAATTCTGAGCTTAACAGGTCATTGTGACTCACCATAAATTTACTTAGTGTTATACTCAGCCTGAAAAGTTTATGGTAAGTTATAGGTCTTTATTTCCCCATAAGATGACTTTGTTTGTCATCATGAAATTGTAGTCTTAGTCACACTTCATTACCTCTTTAGAGTTGGCTTAGGTGACACTTTGTACAAACAATGGACTGACTTACAAAATGATAGGAATGCACAGGCTTTCACGATTTGTTTAAAATAATAAAAAAGTATCCAGACATACATTTACAGTACATTTTCCAACATTAAGTGCTTGAAAAAGCAAATGCATTTAACCCTTGTGTGGTGTTCATATTTTTGTTCCTCGTTTACTTTGTTACTTGTATTTAATTCAGCAAAATTAAGCAATTTTACATTAAAATGCTTTACACATGCTTGCTTCACCTAAATTTCAAGCAATATAAACAGCTTACATGGTTAATATTTGCCCTTTACCTTTCTTATGTTACATTTCTTTTAAAAAGTGCTACTCTTTTTTTATTAGTTTTTTAATAAAATGTAAAAGGAAATGAATTAAACTCAAGATATGAGTAGAAAATTTGTTTAGTTTCAAATTTACAAATGAAGCCATGTTTTTTTAGCCCTTGGCTATACATACTGTATGTAATATAAATGTGTGTGTGTGTTGGGGGTGGGGGGTGTACAATGTGTGTTTATCGAAAATGTGTTTTGATATATGTTTTTCACAAAAAATGAGCCAATGCCAATGAGTTTGAGTTAGAAAAAATATATTTTTAGTATCATTTGATGAGAAATGAAAACGGGTCCCACAGACCCGAACAGCACACAAGGGTTAAAGGAATATTCCAGTATCTGTCAGCACTATTTATTTGCTTCACAGACTGTGAAGATTCGCAGCCACAATGTGAAGATTTTGAAGCATTTGCTTTTATTTAGAAAGATCTGCCTCAAAATAGAAGTCAAGGGGCAGCTGCTGAATTCCAAGAATAATTGTTAGAAATGCATGTCTATACTCTGACATGCAAGAAATCATTGTATATCATTGAAATCAGCCACCACCTCTTTTCAAACTGCCGCTGATGCAGCATTGCCGTGTTTTGATACATCAGCTCACAGATGCCCTGTGCTGATCAACATCATCTCTTTGGAGTGATGTGGGGAGAGAGCACCATCTACCCACCAGAGAAAGCAAGGCCAGTTGTGCTCTCTCAGGGCCGATGGCAAGCTACATGAACAGGATTCGAACTGGCGAAGTTCAGCCCAAGCCTGATCATAGTGGCAGCCCAAGCCTGATCATAGTGGCAGCGCTTAGCCTGCTGGATCACTCGGAGCCCTTGAGGTAGTATCTTGTGAGTGAGGTTGAACACTGGCCAGCATGCTCATAGCAAGGCGATGTGTTGAGTGTGCGTTGGGAAGATGTCATAGAAGGCATTACTACCCATAGTGGTCAGTAGAGTGTGTGGTGTTTATTGTGGCTGGTGAAATCTGGCTAGAACAGTCCATGTGAAAAGACAAGCCGCACACATTTCAATATAATACAGCCACATGCATATCCCACAGGTAATTTAGCTTTAGTGGGACGTGGCAAAAGTCTTGGCACCCAATGTCTATTCTGTTGGAGTATAGTATATAGATTTCAAACTTCACGCACTGCTTTTTCCAGGGCAGGCTGTAGAATAGAAACGGAAATTAGAAAATGATCAAATATTCAAAAATGTTCCTTTGATGTCTTATTAAGACAAACTTTAAAGTAACATTATTTAAAAATAAGGCAGTTTTGGTCCCTTCTGCTTTAATAAGGTTGTCAGAAATCTCAACTCAACCCACTACAAAACCACACAACTATGCTGTTTAAGCCCAAGCCACTATGTTAGTAATGAATGCTAGTTAACATCTGCAAATGTATCTCCTATCCTTTGTAGATGTTGGGTGTTTTTGGTGGACCTGTTTTTGGACCTTTTGTTGTTTGCTTCTTTTATTAGAGCTCAGTTTGGACATGTGTGATTTTTTTTTTTTTTGCTGTAATCAAACCCCACTGTTGCCACAGATATAGAGAAGGTTGAGAAAGCATGAACATTGATTTATTTACACCTGCAGTGAGAAAAAAAAGCAATGTACATATGATACAATACAACATTTCACAATCCTGCTATTTGAGTCGCCATGAAAAACACAAAATATTTTTTTTTTTGTATTATCCCCCAATCTGAAACTTTGTTCCTATTATAAGCCCACAAATCCATTATTGAATGAGTGTGTACCTGATTTATGGTGGTGGTGATACAACCATAACTCATTCGATCTGAATCTTTGGCTCACGTTTTTGTGCAGTGAGGCATATAATGGGAACATGGCCAACCTCCCACTCTACCCTCATGAAGGCCTTGTAGTTGCTTTATTGGGGTGACTAGGTGCGTTGGAATGAAGGAAAGGCTGAACTGTTGTGTGGTGGGTCAGTCTTAAAGAACTAGGAACCAGGATGTGGAAAGACTTTTTTTGGTCTGATTTATTGAGAGTCAGAAAAGCTCCTTTGGGGTTTCAGAACCTCTGAAAAATGTCTAAATCATAAAGCTTGCCTCAGTTGTGGATGATATTTCATAAACAGCTTCTGTGTTGCAACTTAAGCTCTTCTCTCATTTTGGGAGACACATTTGTAAGACTCCTATCTGTATTTTAGTTACATCAGAGAAGATTAAGATAAATGTTTCCCTGCTGACATGACTAATAGCAGATGTTAAATGTCAGAAACGCCAAGATACCCAAGCCTAGTGGAAGTAAAACTTCCAAAACCAGTTTTGGAATCTCTCCACCCCCCAATTACTCACTCAAATTGTCATTTCCTCTGGGCCCATTGGAACAGCTGCTGTCTGAAATTGGCGCGGGTCAACTCTAATGAACACCAGAATCCCTAGGATGAGATGCAGTGACCCTTAAACCCGCAGACCCCCGGCCTTCAAGGAGGCGGGCCTCTCTGGTGTTAAGTGAGGGGTCTTCTCTGTTGCCTTTGGCCAACTAGGTCGAGCTTTCCTCGCTAGTGTAAAGCCCCGGCCCAGGGGTGAGGAAGGGCTAGTCAGTCTGAACCTTTTACATCAGCGCATCCAGCGCCGCTGATTCCAACTGTCTGCAGGCCAGCTGGCTTCCTGACCACTTAGCCGGCCAACACAAGACCGACTTTGTGTCGCTGGGATGTATATTTAGTACGCACTCTTCCTGAACTGAACTGGACTTGCTGAATGAAATAATTTCATTATAAATGCCATTGACTTCTAAGAAGAGCACAATCTAACTTCCACCACCCTGCCACCCTCAGACATCCGAGTTTAATTAATAAATGTAATAATCTCATTTAAGCTGAATGAAATTAGTAAAGCCAGGCTTAATTGGTGTAGTGTGGATATGTACGCCTGTATTTGTTCATTTGTTACACATATAGAATGCTGTTGGCTGTTGACTAGAGTTGCAGTAATGGCTTTAATCCATTAAACTACTCACTGTTTGATAAATTTACTGATAACTCTAATAAGTCTAATGTCTTCTTTGATTCCTCTCCGTTGACTAGATCTTTGCTTGTGAGCCAGTCTCTTCTGTCAAAGGTGCAAAAAAAAAGCAATGTGAATAAAAGTTAAGTTAAAAAGAAAAGTCTAACATTATGTGCCTGTTTAAACATAAGCAGATACAGTACCATGAAATGTTTAGAGAAATGTTTAGATTTAGCATAGTTTTTCTTTAACAGAGCATACACAGTCATACCAGAAGAGAATAACAGAAAATGTTAAAAGAACATTTTTTTCCAACATTTCGAAAAGGTTCCAGCCTGTAACATTACAGAAAAATATTGTTCCAAAAACATTATGAAAATGTGTGACATAATAATGGTTTGCATCACAATTTTTATTAGAATGTTCCTTACCTAACGTTCCCAGCCAGACAAATACTAACAATATGGAAATGTTAAAAGTGCAGTAACATTCAACGCTAATAATTAAAACATTGATGAAAGTGATGTTTCAGCAATGTTTCCAGGAAAAAAAACGTTCTTAAAACATCCAGCAAAACTTGACAGATTGAAGGTTCCAAAAAAGTTAATAGTAACATTTAGAGAATGTTCTTCGAACCAAAATTGTTAGCTGAGGTTTTACTTTGGAAGATGGCTTAGAAACCTAGCCTAGGCCTATAAAATTTTTGAGGTGTTATCTTGTTAATGAGGTTGGATACTGGCCAACATGCTCATGGCAAGGTGACGTGAATTATCAGAGTGGAGTGAGGTCTGATATTGGGTGCCAGATGGATGATGGGACATAAAGTTGATGTTTTTAACATACTTCGATCCACAGAAGGCTAATATTACCACCCACAGTGGACAGTGCAGTGGGCAGTAATGATTGTGAGCAGTGGCATTTGCCTAGAATCCAGGCTACACACACAAAAAATAGTTTTTAATCGTATGTATGTTCACCTGTATGCGTTCTAGTGTGAACTGCAGTTTTTTACAGTAAATACAGGAAATTAATAGCTATTAATAAAATGTAATAGTTAAATAGTTAGAAATTGATGTTAATTAGGTGCCTAATTATACTGCACAGTACTGTGTGTGTGTCCAGGGCCAACACTCATTCCTGACCTGCCTAATGGAAAATTGAACTAATCTGTTGCAGAGTTTTATCAGAAACTGCAAGCATGATCCAGTAGGAGTAGTTTTATTTCTGGAAGACTCTGAAAATAAAAGTCTATATTAAACACGAGCTCTTGATAGCAATTGTAACTGTGGCCTTTTATAGCTGTGAGAGAGAGACAGGTGCTTCTTCTCTGTGTCTGTGGGTGTACTTTATAGCTTATCTTAAATTACACTTTTTACATTTTCTCCAAGCACTTTCCTGATGCCAGAGAAACTTTTACTAGGCTTTTTAATTTTTTTAATAAATTGTACCAGAAATGATTGTGGTAAATGATGATGTTGTTTTGTAGACTCATTTTATGATAATATAATACCATAATAATTTAATAATGTGCACCCTTTTAAAGAGCAAAGAATGTTTAATAAATAATCAGACATCTAAATTGCAATATAATAAAAAACTAAATCTACATAAATAAAAAAAAGCATTTTTTAATCTATCAGCTCGTTCATGTTAATGGGCTCTATTCACGTCACAAAATTTACTGTTCACATTTTTATTATCAGCAATAAAGGAAAAACTATACAATAATTTCTATTGTGCAGTCAGTCTATTGTGCCAAAAGTCATAGGATAGCAGTATGTAATTTCTCTGTTCCTCTAAGAGACTCTGTACTATTCTACAGTAGCTCTGGCTAAGATTGAGTCAGATATGTGGGTTTCATAACGGATGCAGCAACACTCGCGAGATGAAAGCGGTTTCTGCTCGCCTTTCAATTAAATGCAATGGGCAATATTGCGGTCTGCAGTAATGATCCATTTGTCCATTTATAGTGCGATAAGTTAATAATGTATTTACAGTGACAAATGTAGTCTTTCACCTCAGGGTGCTCATGCCTCACCCTGGAGCTCTAACATCCGGGAGATTCATATGGAAGCCCATTTTCATCAATGGGAAAAAAGTAAGGGTCCTCCACAAAGTTGTAATTGAGTTAGTAAGTCACAATTATGAGATGCTTAGTCATAATTTTGAGGTGGTATATTGTTATTATGGAATTATGACTTACCATTTCATAATTATCACTTAATATCTTGTAATTATTACTATCTTGTAATTATGACTTACTGTCCCATAATCATGACTATGACTTAGTATCCCGTAATTATGACTATCATACTTAGAGTCTCTGAATTATGACTTACTATCTTGTCATTTTGACTTCTTATCCTAGTATCTCATAAAATTGACCTAGTATCTCGTAATTATGACTTAGCATCTCATAATAATAATGACTTAGCATCTCATTTTTCCAAGTTGCGAAATGGGCTTCCATAGAGTTCAGATGTAACACACTAGTCTATTATCATCTTAGTATCTGATAAATATGACTTAGTATCTTGAAATTATGACTTAGTGTCTCATAATTAGGATTCACTGCCTTGTCATTTTAACTTACCATTTCATAATTACGACTTAGTATTTCATAATTATGACTTAGTGGAAGACCATTATTTTTTTTTTGCCAAGTTGTGAAATGGGCTTCCATAGATTTCAGATGTAATATTATGATCTTAGTATCTTGTCATTTTGACTTGGCATCTCATAAATATAGCTTAGTATATCATATTTAAGACTTAGTATCTCATAATTATGACCTGGTATCTGGCAATTATGACTTACCATTTCATAATTATGACTTAGTATCTCATAAGTATGACTTAATAGAAGACTCTTATTTTTTTTCTAAGTTGCGAAATGGGCTTTCATAGATTTCAGATGTAGCACACCTGAGTCTAGAACATTCACATATACTGAAGGCATTAATCCCCTGGATCAGGTGTGAAATGTGGGGATGGATCATCAGCACCAGTAATGAGAACCCATGTTTACCCATAATTATAAAAAGAGAAGTGTAGGATCAGTTTGATAGGATATCTCCTATCACAGCCTGTCTGCTGATACTGTCTCTTTAAGAGTTTATAGAGATCAAATGGCCTTTAATCTGCGTGTTTGGTTACTTTTCTTAGTTTTTGTCCTCCACTGAAGGTCTTGATAACACTCAGGCTGGGTGCTGGTGTGAGGAATGTGCGGCAGCATTCCTCTGCTGAAGAGTGTGTGTGCATGTGTGAGGTGTAACTCTCTCATGTACTTGAGCAACAGCAGTGACTTCTGATAGGTTCCTCTCAAATACCGACAGGCACGAGAGGGAGTGTGTGTGTGTGTGTGTGTGTGTGTGTGTGTGTGTGTGTGTGTGTGTGTGTGTGTGTGTGTGTGTGTGTGTGTGTGTGTGTGTGGGAACATGTCAGGACGGTCCCTTTTTAAACAGCCTCTCCCCTTCTCACGTTCTTGCCAAAACCTCATCACTATCCCAAGAATATCCTGCTGGGAGTGCTGTGTGGCTGTGGCTTCATGGCTGAGCTGTACTGTACAGGAACGCAGGAACTATGGGTGCGCTGCTGGTGGGAAGGGAATGCAAGTACTGCTGACGTGACCTATGACCTGGATTCTGACTTCAATTCATGTGCAGATTTAGATTCACGTCAATGTGTGTTTGATTCTCATCGTCTTCTCAGAACACGTGCATGAGATAAATTTATACAAGCATAATTTACACTGATTTACACTACGCACAACTGTTGGAGTCACTACACTATTTAAATGTTTGGAAGTTTGTTTGGGTGATAAATATGATTGCAGATACAGAAATACTGTAAAATGATTAGAGTATAATGCTGTAGCTACTTAAAAATGCATCCATTGCTGACACAGGTGTGCAAATACATTTGTCTTATCCCTGTAGAGGAGCTGGTGGATGTTATACACTTTGCACTCCTCTACCTTCTATTTGAGGATGCTCCACAGATGCTCTATAGGGTTTAGGTCTGTAGACATGCTTGGACAATCCATGAAAACACATGAAACACAGAATCTTCTAACTATATTTACTTTGTTGCTCTCGAGCCAGACAGCTCGACCAATCAGAGGAGACAACGTGCTTGCATGGTTTATTGGTGCACTTTTTTGGTGCATTTAGGTTTATGCTTGTGTGAAACCAAACCAAATAGAGGGAGAAAATGCTCAGAAATTGATTCAGACCATAGGTGTGAAATTGCCCTTTGGGAGAAATACAGCGCTAAGTTATAAAAAAAATAAATGAAAAAAAAAACAAAAAAACATTGTGTTTGTGTTTATGCACTTTCTGTGAATGGTGTGGTTCCTACCTGGGTTTTAATCAAACATCCCTGTTTGTGATATTGAGTAGGGGTGGACGATATAGCCCTAAAATAATATCACGATATTTCAAGGTATTTTCGCGATAACGATACTTTTGGCGATATGACAAAACACTGAATTTTATCAAAATATTTATCAGAGTACACTACAACAAAATAAAAAATATGTTTATTATTGCATACGATATGATATGGCACACCCCTAACTGAGATATTAAAAAATACAAGAATTTGATCAGATTTGTAACAGAAGTCAATGATCCAGACTGTCATGATACTAATAATGAACTCCAACGCTCTAGTAGACTTATCATGGGAAAGGAGAACAGTGTGAATTTTTCTTTTGATAAAAACAGCAAAACGTTGTATCCTGTTGTGATAATTAGGGGTGGGTAATATGGCATGATATTTCAGGGTGTAATATCATTCACTCATTCAATCATTCAATATTGAGACTTATAAACTTTGCATATGTATACAATATTGCCTGTGAGAATCTCAAAAAGAATGATCTGAAACCTCTGGTAGGCCAGATCTTTCCAAACACCAGTGACCACTTGTTAGCCAATTAAAGTTCAGGGGTTTGTGAGGTCAAGACAAGACAGTAAGTGGTGACTGATCAATATCTAGTCACTTGTGTCATGAAAGCACTTCTCATGAGCGGCTTGTAAAGCTTTAATAGCTTGACACTGATAAAGGCTGGCAGTGTTTTATCAGATGGGCCCACTCCGCTGCTGCTTACCTCCTCCGTTTAAACACAGCTCGCTGAATGACTGAGCACACTGGAAGTGGAGAGGAAGCATGGGTGGCATGACCTGGATTCAGGCAGGGTTTAGATTAGGCATGTGAAAGAGTCCTACTATATGATCCTCATATGGTTACCGCGGTGGATTTTCCGCTGTTAACGTAGCGCAGTGACGCTAACAATAGCGCAGCAACCCTAAACAGCTGTCACCTGATTGAGTCCATGCTACTGGGCCTCTGGTGGAAGTGATGAACAGACTAAACAGTTGGCAGTCAGCTATGCTCTATATACAAGGGGTTGAGTGGAAGGCAGATAAGAACGAACAGTGTAGTGAACAGTATGGTATAGTGAACAGTGCAGAAATCTGCATACCCACAAATTAAGATATTGGTCTGTACAGTGCTGATATCAAAGAAGCGTACAGTGTGCAATTGAACTTCTAGGTATTTGTGTCAGTTTCTGCTTCTTTAAGGAAGTATTCTTAACCTTTAGCCTCTGAGCACTGCTAGCATCCTGTGTGACTGTTGTAATGTTTTTATGCAGATGTATTACCTTTTGCACAGAACCTACAAAAAACATTTGTTGAGCTTTTGTTCAGTTTTAGCAGATCATTCTGTACTCAATATTCCCATAATGTTTGCAAAATGTATTAAATATATTAAAGAGAAAGTATGTGAACCCTTTGGGATTTCTTGGATTTCTGCATAAATTAATAAATATGTGTTCTGATCTTCATCAATGTCACAAAAATAGACAAACACAGTCTGCTTAAACTAATACCACACAAAAACTCATATGTTTGCATGTTTTTATTGAACACAACATGTTAACATTCACACTGCAGGGTGGAAAAAGTATGTGAACCTTTGGATTTAATAACTGGTTGACCCTCCTTTGGCAGCTACAACCTCAACCAAACGTTTCCTGTAGTTGCAGATCAGACCTGCACAACAGTCAGGAGGAATTTTGGACCATTTCTCACCTAAAAACTGTTTCAGTTTCAGTTCAGCAATATTCTTGGGATATCTGGTGTGAATCACTCTCTTGAGGTCATACCAAAGCATCTCAATTGGGTTGAGGTCAGGACTCTGTTGAATCCATTCGGTTGTTGATTTACTTCTATGTTTTGGGTCGTTGTCCTGTTGCAAAATCCATCCTCTGTTGAGCTTCAACTGGCGGACAGATGGTTTTAATTTTTCCTGCAAAATGTCTTGGTAAACTTGGAAATTAATTTTTCCATTCATAACTGCAATCCACCCAGGCCCTGAGGCAGCAAAGCAGCCCCAAACCATGAATGATGCCCCCTCCACCATGTTTCACAGTTGGGATTTGAGATTTTGATGATGGTGCGCTGCTGTGCCAAACCATTAGCTCTGGGGGGGGGGGGGGCTCCCATTTCTCTTAATCATTTTTGAGATGTTTTTACTTCTTGATTGCCACTGTTGGCACTGTCACTGTGGTATGGCTTGGATCCGTATCTCTGCAAAACTGCTCTGAGACAACCTTTGTTGTTAAAAGACCTATATATATAAAATTTAATTGGATTAAAAGGATTGGTCTCCACCCGTTGTACATTCAAGATTTAAGAATTTGTTATATGCACATAAAAACAAGCAGTGAAGACAATCAAATTCTTACTCTTCAATTCCAAGACTTCATACTTCATGCTTCCATGGACTTTAACATCAGTTCATTTAGGAGATGGTTTAGCAAAGAAAAGACACATCTGTCTATATAAGGTCTCATATCTAACATGCATATCATAGTAAAACCCATGAGAAACGTCATTAGGAGATGGGAGCTGCTTGTTGAGCTCAGGAACTGGATTGTTTATAGGTACAGATCTGAAGAAAGATGCAGTAGAGATTCTGGTGCGCAGTGGAGGATTACCAAGAGCACAGTGGCTTTCATAATTCATCATTTCTAAAAGTAGTAGTCTCAAACCACCAGGAGTCTTGTTAGAGCAGTAAGTAAGTGATTAGGAGAGAAGGTCTTTGATAAAAGAGGTTACCAAAAACCAATTGGTCACTCTGACCTGAGCTCAGAATATAATTTTGTACCGTTTTGTATGATTTGTGACTCCACATAATCATGTCTCTAAACCTGAGCTCTACAGGCAGTGGAAGTCTTTCCTCCTAATGGCTTGGATTTTGCTCTGAAATGCTGCCAGCTCTGAAACCGTATATAGAAAATTCACCATAGATTCACTCTAATCATTCAGTCATCCAATCAGTGTCTAAATACTAATACTAAAAATTATTTTATTAGGTGCAGACTAAAGAGGAGAACTACTAATCCCCTATTTCTGTAGTGACTAAGACTGCAACAATAACTCAACATAATCGGCACTGTCTATTATAATAAAACTGTCTACTCTAAATTTCAGTGTCGACTAATTGTTAATCTGAAATTGCGGTGCAATACACAAAATGCTGGGCACAGAAACACAATGGGGGAGTTCACACTCACATATATACTCGCTAAATAACAGAACTTTTTACAGTGATTTGTAGGCATTCAAAGAGATTTAAATCCCACGTTCAGCTATTTCTTCCCATTTTTCTTCCATCTTAACTGGCCAATTGTTCCACCCATTCAGTTGCTACTTAGCTGTATATCTTCATCACTAGTGATGCCACAACAAAAGGAGGCTGAAGACTTGCACATGCCTCCTCCAATACATGTGAAGTCAACCACCGCCTCTTTTAACGCTGCAGAGTAGCCAGTGCGCTCGGAGGAAAGCGCAGCGACTTGGTTCTGATACATCAGCTCACAGATGCCTTGTGCTGAGCGACATCACCCTTTGCATTAATTAGAGAAAAGAGAGAGCAAAGCCAATTGTGCTCTCTCGGGGCTCCAGCAGCTGATAGCAAGCTTCATGACTGGGATTTGAACCAGCGATCTCCTGACCACAGTGGCAGCGCTTTAGAGCGCTGGAGCACTAAGAGACCTAATGTTCTGCTCTTTCTATCGTTTTGAAGCAGATGACAGTAGGGCGGAAACGGCACAAAAACTGGTGACTAATTGACTAATCGAAAAATAATCAACAGATCAGTCGACTACCACAATAATCTTTAGTTGCAGCCCTAGTAGTGACTGGATATATGTTCTCTGGTTTGGTTATTTGTGTGTTTGTTTTGGTACATTTTGGCTGTACACTCCCTACTTTTAGCTTTTACAGCTTCCATTCTCCCATTCAGACTTTTAAGTAATAATATAAGTGGAGGTGGGTCTCTGACCTTTGACCAGTTCTTTACATTATATAGTGACCATAAAATGCCATATACATGATGTTTTATTAACACAGTCTTGCCTGTGTTTTTTTTTTTTTGTGTTTCAGGTTGATGCTGCACTATCCAGTTACTTCAGCTCTACCTGCTCATCCAGACATGCTGTGGCTTCAGGACAACAGGTTGACGTCAGTCAGCGGCTTCCGTTGAACTGTTTGTGTAACATAACCTTGAAAGCAAACGGTTGACATTTTATGTCTGCTTGAAGTTTCATGATGATTCAGGGTAAAAGGCCCATTCAGGGCTCATTTTGGGTAAAGTTAAAGGCAGCATATTGCAGATGGATCATGGGTAAAGTCATTCGGAGTGCTGTAGTAGTATTACATTATTTGATTGAGGAAAAAAAAATCATAAAATAAATCATTTGACTTAGGAAACTGTTTCTATTGAAGTTTAGGAAATCCTCCTCCGCAGCAAGTGCACAGTGCCTTATTAAGCATAGCGCAGTTTGATCTGAAGTGTTTCGTTATGATCCCACATGAGAGAAATTAGTATTTTGTTTGCGTTTTAGTTTCACTTGGTATTTAGTTCCCCTTTTCTCAGGCTGTCCAGCTGATGGAGGTGATTGAACAATGTGAACTCTCAATGTGCACTTTCGAAAGCTTCCTGACAATGAGGGATATATTAATCCCCCACTCTTTTCCAGCACCATGAATCCTGACATTGTCATTTTGGAATATGAAGAAAAAATCCATTGATGGAATAACCTGGTCTATACTCAGTATATTCAGATAGTCAGCTGACCTCATTCTTTCAGCACATACTGTTGCTGAACCTAGACCTGCAGACCAACTGCAGCATCAACCCTACATCATTTACTTAGTAACCACCAATCACTTAGCAACCATCTATGCTAACAAAAAAAGTAATAAAGGGCTGACCGGAGTATCCATACAGTTTCAAAAATAAAACTTCCCATCCATATGACGCTGACTATCAGACCTCAGTCCAACTCTGATAATTACCCATGCTGGCTAGTGTTCTACATGGATCCAAGTTAACAAGAGAACACCTCACAACTTGCAGTATCACTGCAAAGACAAAGACATTAAAACAGTTAAGGGACACATAGAATTACGTAGTAACCAAAAAAGTTTTAAGCCTCCACAATCTCCTGATCTAAACCTGATCAACTGAGATGGGTGATTTAAGGTGATTTGAGGTGATTTGGAGCTTCACAGCATTAAGGACGGGCAGCAACTATTGTTCAGCACCCTCAGGAACTCCTTCAAGACGTTAAGAAAAAATACTATTCCAAGTGACTCTCCCTCACAAGACACTGAGATTAAAATATCAAGTGTGCAGATCTGTTCTCAAAGATAAATGTGGTGCTTTAAACTATATATTCTGGTTAGTTTAACACTTTCTGTTTTTAAAATAATCCAGCATGTGTTCCTGTATAAAGAAAGAAAAATTGTAAAAAGAGAGAAAACACATTAAATGAGAAGCGGTGTGTCCAAACATTTGACTGTATACATGCTACTGTACACAGGTATGTGCATTCCTAAGCCATCCCCTAAGGTAACTCTTCATGATTATTTCTCATACTGCTATCCCATGACACTTGGCATGTCAGTGTAAATCATATATATATATGTGTAAGCTTTTTTCAGGATTTATTATTTATATGATTCTTTTTTTTAGGATTAGACACTTATGGCTAAAGGTCTGGCTCTAATAATCACAGTTCAATTGCATTGTGTAGTTTGTTGTGCATCCTGCGATGACCTTTATTCCAGAGCTTGACCTGATGAAGGTTACATTAAAAAAAAAAGATAACAATGGCAGTATCTTAGATTTTTACCTATAATTAGTCATTTAACCTACAATGTGAACTTTTACAACATACTTTTGTAATCATTACAAATTGATTCCTATGAAAAAAAAAATATATATATATATATTTTCAGCGCTTTTTAAGCAGCAGTGTGCATGCTTTTATGATCCCTGACTGGTTGGGAAGTAAAAAAAAAAAACTGGTTGTGAAATTGGCATGAAAGTGTATGAAGTCAACCGAAACACTACACGAGTGATGTACACTCATTGTATCAGACACCTCTGCTCAGATGATTTACAGGCCACTGCATGTTTCTAGGCTTATTGTGTAACAATGAGCGGCTGATTCACAGATATGCCGGAGGAGCCGCTGAATAGGGAATTCTTTGATAAGGACAGTGGCACTTTGCATATTTGCTCTTGACAGAACAATGGCGTGTGTAATGACCAGGTGTACTGGGCTTTACTCGCACTGAGTGTAGTCATAAATCATCGCTCTGTCTTTCTGAGTTGAACTTTTTAATGACTTCACTTGAAGGGCTAATTACGTATGACATAACTCGGCCCTGCTGCCTTTCTCCAGGGCTTTAGTTGACGGAGCTGTGTTAAGAGAGAGTGAAGCACCTCTAGAACGCCATTACGCAACACATTCGCAAAGGTTCCGAGCCGTAAAGATTTTCACCTCTGCACAGATTTTTATCTGGAGCTTTCCCACGTCTGCTGAGGTGTGGACGGCTTCTCTGGCATTTTGTTTTATGTTCTTTCTCTTATATCTCTGCTTTTCTATACTGGTTCTGTGGAAGTGTTTTATTATTTAATTTATTATGTATTTATTTTTATATATATACCCATATCCCTATTATGTCACTCTACACTGTCAGAAACCTAAAGTCATGGGATATGATGCTAGTTTCTGTCCCGTGACTTTTGTCATATCCCATGAAAGATTTGCGGGGGATATGCATGTGGAACCTCCTGCACTGATTGAAGTAGATAAGACTCACTTGTCTGTATGCACAAACAATTTAAGCCAGATGCCACCAGTCATGATCATTCACTCCCACTGTGCTGCCTACTGTGGGTGGTAATTCCTTCTTTTAAGTTTTCCCAGTAAACACATGAAACTGTGGATTGAGAGTGCTATAAATCTGTAAAACATCAGAAAGATAATGTCCAAGATAATCATCCATCTGAAAAATTGAGCGACCACTTCAGTTTCTGAATTAGATTTTCTTTGATTTTGCTATTTATAGGTTAATGTTTGAGTAAAGTTAACTTTGTTGTTTTATTCTATAAACTACGGACAACATTTCTCCCAAATTCTAAATAAAAATATTGTAATTTAAAGCATTTGTTTGCAGAAAATGAGAAATCAGTTCAGAAATCAATACTTGGTGGAATAACTTCATGCATCTTGGCATGTTTTCCTCCACCAGTCTTACACACTGCTTTTCACCAACTTTATGCCTCAAATTTAAGTCCAAAAATGTAAGCAGTTCAGCTTGGTTTGGTGGCTTGTGATCATCCATCTTCCTTTTGATTATATTCCAGAGGTTTTCAATTTGGTAAAATCAAAGAAACACATTTTTTTTTAAGTGTTTTTTTTCCCAGAGCTGTAAGTGTGGGTGTTCCCAAGCCATCCCCTGTGGTAACACTTTATGATTAATGTATATGACCTTTGCCATGTTGGTCATGTACACACATGTACACACTTGTCATATATGTTTTAAACACCTCTATTAATAAGCAGGTCAAATACCTTGAGTTGCACTTATTGACATGGGTGTTCAATCATACATGCAGAGCTTGTAGTTGTAATATCTATTGCAATACATTGACATTAGAATGATATACTCTAGATCAGATGTTCATGAAGTTGTTCATCACTTAAGCCATCATATTTGATCCTCTCCTCTACTGTTCTTTTGCTATACAGTGTGTGAAGGATAATGACTACAAGCTCTAAGCACAGGCACACAAGCATACAGGTAAAATATATGCATAGAATCCCAACTAATCGTTCTACTTTGTTTTTAGCCCACTAATCGGATATGCATCTATCTGATCTAAGACCACTTAGGAAAGTGACTCATGTTCACACTTTCATTCAGTTCTGAACAAATCAAATCATTTGTTTCACATTTAGGCAAAACATAGACCTAGTTATGCATCTGCAGCACCTACAGGATCACTAACCTTGGCATGCATTCACCACCATTTACTGGCTACTGTCATAACCTAATATACTGTTCATTTTGTAATAAAATCAGGTGCAAGCAATACACACAAGTATTGTGTCAGAATATCAGAATTTCCAAATGGCACATATTGCTTTTAAATAAAGCAACACAGAACCAGATGATTCTGGACAAAGACGGGGATTTTGAAAAAGGAGAATGAGGGGAAAGGGAAGTATGTGGCTTGCGCAAATCAGAACATGTCTTTTAAGTACATATTTTCTTCTGCATGTAAAAAAATATACATTCTTTTTAGATTTATATCTCATCTGTTAATAGATGACGCACCTTAATGTTCTTTATCGTGTATACTATCGAGTTTGATTATAAATTAAACAGTATCCTGTTAATACTAACTACATAACCCATTGTTTATTTAAGGCACTTCCTCGAGGTGGTTGAGAAATGAGGACTTGTATTCCTGTAAATTCTAAAAAGTGAGATTTCGTCACAGCAAGACATAATGTTCAAGGATATTGATTGCGTAATCAGAAGGTTCGTGGAATTTAAGTGCGTGTGTGGCTGGCTGTCAGTTAAGCAGTATGCAGTATGCATTTACAGACAGTTCAAACTTTTGTCTTTGTTTGTTTTTACATTGTTAATGTTACATTATACTGTATGTAATACAAATAATAAACTTTGTATTTGTATAGCACATTTCATACATTAAGATGCAGCTCAAATTGCTGTGCATACAGACAGATAAACAGAACACCAGTGATTTTTTAAGAAATAAAATAAATTAAATGTAAACAATTAAGATGATTTTTTTTAAGTATTAATATTTTGTGAGCATTTTCTGTGTTTTGCAAGCCTCTTTTGTGCCTAAATCCAGATAAATCATCAATCTGCTTATAACACAAGATTATCTACTCTATCAGTTTGATTCACAATGGATATTAGGGTTGGGCGATATGGCTCTAAAATAATATCACGATATTTCAGGGTATTTTTGCGATAACGAAATACTTGGCGATATAGGAAAACTAAAATAATTAATTAATTTCAGGAATATAGTATAAGAGTATAACAGTATAATCATAATGTGGCAAAATAAATAATATAGCATAAAATAATATAATGCAGCAAAAAATATTGCAGAATATTTAGTGCATGCATATAAACTGCAAACTAAAACAATTATACAATAAATACACTTAAAGCTTCACAGTAAATAATAGACTACTTTTAAAACAGAACAGCCCTATTATCACGATATGGATTTTAATACCATGATAGTTCTGTGTCACGATATATTGTATACAATATAATATTGCCCACCCCTAATGGATATGATATGAAATGTAATTAATCATGATAATCTCTCTTATATTTACTTAACATATATTCCCTTACACATGCGTTGCACTCTGGTTGTGCTTTGACATGCACTGTCGTCACCTTGAACCTTATATACTTGTAAATATTTTATGATTCTTTTAAAGTGTTTTATATATAACTGCTTTGTGCATTAAAAAATAAAAAGAATTTTAGAAAATGTGTCTCTCTTCTCATCTTTAAAGTTTAAAGTCTTTGCTTTGTTTTCCCCTTTTTAATCTGTTCTAAAATGCCATGTATGATAGAAGCCTGAGATTACTATTGTTTTATGCATATTTGATGTGTGTTGTGTATATATTAATGGCATTTAAGCTGCAAGAACAGCTTGTTTATGAACTCCTCATAATTGTGCTTTCAAAGCTCTTGAAACATTTACATGTTCCGTGCAGTCGGCCATCAGTGATTCAGGCACCTACTCATTCTGTGTTACTTCAGAGATTTTGTACCTGGGTTGTTGTTATGGAAGATCTGAGTGATAACGGTTGTTATGAGTGGCTGTCAGGAAGCAAATGAATCAGACTTGCAGCCGTCCAATGTAAATTAATGGATACAATATATTTTTCCAGTGTTTCTCAGGAGGTTAGTTTTTTTTTTCAGTTATTTCAGTTAAGTTGGGTCCATGTAGAACACTGCTAATTTACATCACTGAGCTTTAAATGGGAATTGGCATTTGTAGCTACAAGGCTCCACCTACAATTGTATAAGAGATATACAGAAATATAATTCATGCTCTAAGCTACCAGTATAGGACATGCTTTACACATGCTTTTCTGGACAAGCTGAGATATACAGAACTGTCACTGAAAAATAGTGAAAAACTGTAAAACAGTTGATGAACTGATGTAGGAGAGTAATGTTAAAGTACAGAATTGTACACTATGATCAGGTTATCTGTGAGGATTATGAAGTTCTCATGAGATTTGTCCAGCATGAGCATTTGGCTTTACTGAAGTTATATAGTGCATTAGCCGGCAGACCAATGAAAGAGCAACAATGATTGACAATGAAGACCCTGTACCTCTTATTACAGATCAGTGGAGCATCACACTGATTTTAAGCTGTTATTTTAAGGTCAAAAAGCTACATAATGCTGTTTTAAAGAAATTAAAACATAGATGTGAATGAAAATGGAATTTGAATATTTTTGGTACGAATTCCGTTGTACTGCTGTGAAATGGCAGTAAAGTGTGTTTAATATTGTAATATTAAAATACAACCTTAAAAATTGAAACGTGTCAACATATAGTATGTCAGACTGGGTAGATGTCATGTCTTTATAAAAATCTGAACTGCATGAGGGTGCACCAACTTTTGACACATATTTAAATTAATGGAAAAAAAATATATATATATATATTCAAGGATTCAAGGAGATTTTATTGTCATTCGCATCACATGTGGTACGTGAGGTGGAACGAAATTGGGATCTCACTATCCAGTTTTACACCCAAAGAGCTGTTATTAAAATAGATATATAGATAAAAAAAAGAATAAAATAAAAAAATAGAATATACAAAATAGATAGATAAATACCCCAAAGAATAAAAAAAATAAATAGAGAGTAGAAAGGTTCAGCAACATGAAGTCCAGAGTGCAAGTGTGCTATAGCAGCATGATATGGACTTTGAGCAGTGGAGATAAAGTGTCTCAGTGCAAGTAAAGTGACCATGTTTGTAAACAGTATTTTGTCCTTGGTGTCAGTGCAGTGTGTTGTTATATATATATATATATACACTGCTCAAAAAAATAAAGGGAACACTCAAATAACACATCCTAGATCTGAATGAATGAAATATTCTCATTGAATACTTTGTTATGTACAAAGTTGAGCAACAAAATCACACAAAAATCATCAATGGAAATGAAATTTATTAACCAATGGAGGCCTGGATTTGGAGCCACACACAAAATTAAAGTGAAAAAACACACTACAGGCTGATCCAACTTTAATGTAATGTCCTTAAAACAAGTCAAAATGAGGCTCAGTATTGTGTGTGGCCTACACGTGCCTGTATGACCTCCCTACAACGCCTGGGCATGCTCCTGATGAGGTGGCGGATGGTCTCCTGAGGGATCTCCTCCCAGACCTGGACTAAAGCATCCGCCAACTCCTGGACAGTCTGTGGTGCAACGTGACGTTGGTGGATGGAGCGAGACATGATGTCCCAGATGTGCTCAATCGGATTCAGGTCTGGGGAACGGGCGGGCCAGTCCATAGCTTCAATGCCTTCATCTTGCAGGAACTGCTGACACACTCCAGCCACATGAGGTCTAGCATTGTCCTGCATTAGGAGGAACCCAGGGCCAACCGCACCAGCATATGGTCTCACAAGGGGTCTGAGGATCTCATCTCGATACCTAATGGCAGTCAGGCTACCTCTGGTGAGCACATGGAGGGCTGTGCGGCCCTCCAAAGAAATGCCACCCCACACCATTACTGACCCACTGCCAAACCGGTCATGCTGAAGGATGTTGCAGGCAGCAGACCGCTCTCCACGGCGTCTCCAGACTCTGTCACGTCTGTCATGTGCTCAGTGTGAACCTGCTTTCATCTGTGAAGAGCACAAGGCGCCAGTGGCGAATTTGCCAATCCTGGTGTTCTCTGGCAAATGCCAAGCGTCCTGCACGGTGTTGGGCTGTGAGCACAACCCCCATCTGTGGACGTCGGGCCCTCATACCATCCTCATGGAGTCGGTTTCTAACCGTTTGTGCAGACACATGCACATTTGTGGCCTGCTGGAGGTCATTTTGCAGGGCTCTGGCAGTGCTCCTCCTGTTCCTTCTTGCACAAAGGCGGAGGTAGCGGTCCTGCTGCTGGGTTGTTGCCCTCCTACGGCCTCCTCCACGTCTCCTGGTGTACTGGCCTGTCCCCTGGTAGCGCCTCCAGCCTCTGGACACTACGCTGACAGACACAGCAAACCTTCTTGCCACAGCTCGCATTGATGTGCCATCCTGGATGAGCTGCACTACCTGAGCCACTTGTGTGGGTTGTAGAGTCCGTCTCATGCTACCACGAGTGTGAAAGCACCACCAACATTCAAAACTGACCAAAACATCAGCCAGACAGCATAGGTTCTGAGAAGTGGTCTGTGGTCCCCACCTGCAGAACCACTCCTTTATTGAGTGTGTCTTGCTAATTGCCAATAATTTCCACCTGTTGTCTATTCCATTTGCACAACAGCAGGTGAAATTGATTGTCAATCAGTGTTGCTTCCTAAGTGGACAGTTTAATTTCACAGAAGTTTGATTTACTTGGAGTTATATTGTGTTATTTGAGTGTTCCCTTTATTTTTTTGAGCAGTGTATATATTAGGGTTATATTTTAAGATTAAAATATTAAACACACTTTACTGCCATTTCACAGCAGTACAACGAAATTCAGCCTCTTTGTTTTACCCATCTATGAGTGTGAACACACTCTTGTGTTCAAAGCAGTAAAACATCACACCCCGATGCTGATCCTGGGGGTGGAACTAGCAAACTAGCAACATCCTGATCCTAAGCCCATATCATTAAACTTGAAGCCATAACTGCTCATATAAAATGCACTTTTGTAAAGGCAAGGCCTTAAAAATGAATTATCATCCTCAATGAATAGAATACTAAAGCTATTTGTGGTCAATTTCTGTCTATTGATTCACCAAGAAGCATTCAGGCAATGAAAATTATATTTTTCAAATACTCTGAAGAAAAAAAGAAAAGAAAATAGACAAGACAAGGCATAAGTGCACTAAAACAACCATTAACGGATGTGTGAATGTGTGTGTTAGTGTAGTGATATGATCTGGAAGTAAGGGATATGGGTAAATGAGTGATGCCCCTTCATCCCCCTGGTCTGGAGACGGCTGACTGATTTTCCCACACGCTCCTGCATACCGGCCCCACCGTCTGGAGGAGGATATAGTCCACCCAGGGCTTACGACATAGAAAAAAAAAAAGACACTGACGGGGAGTTTTGCACGTGTAAATGCATGCGCACACATAACTGCATCCTCACTGTGGTAGCAGAGCCAGTCAAGCAAGCAGTTACAAGAACACAGCGGTTGTGATTTACACTGCTCCAGGTGAACTTTACACACATTACACAGCATTTTTCTTACCAGGGGAGAGTGTTCAGCATGTACCAGCTTGGCTTGTGCATCTAAGGCATTTAGCTTTTAGCACACACGTGCAGGAAATTGAACAAAAAAAGGAAAAAATTCTGATAGGAGTAAATATTAGTGCTGTCAGGCAATAAATAAGTAATTAATTACATGCTCTGTAATGATTGCAATTAATTTAGGTTAATTTAATGACTTTTTAGTTAGAAAGTATTTTAAACAGTAAAATTCAAATTCATTTAGCTATGGAGCAAATTAACTAATGAATAACTGGCCTAGACTTAAAAAAATCTCCCTGTAATAAACATCAGTAACAGATGCTGTAAATATTGTGTATGTGTTACAACCCAATTATTTATTATTTGATGCACCTTTATAAATATGACAAAATGTTAAAGGAGAACTCCAATGTAAAATGGACTTTTTGTGTAGTAAAACATGATAAAAAGTACTAACCTTTGTTGAATAGCACACCTCTGCTCTCTCGCAGCTTTCCAAGACCCAGTAATTTTGTTCTTTTTGCCCACCACTTTTAACAAGGGTGCTTTGGGGCATTCACTTGCCCCTGCAGAAAAAATGCTATTTACACAGTTTCTGAATCAGTTTCTCTGATTTAGCTATTTAGTTAAGTATATGATTGAGTAATTCTATAAACTATGGACAATTTTTCTCCCAAATTCCAAATAAAAAATATTGTCATTTAGAGCATTTATTTGCAGAGAATGAGAAATGGCTTAAATAACGAAAAAGATGCAGAGAAAACAAGTTCATATTCATAAAGTTTTAAGAGTTCAGAAATCAATATTTGGTCTATAATCACAGTTTTCATGCATCTTGGCATGTTCTCCTCCACCAGTCTTACACACTGCTTTTGGATAACTTTTTGCCACTCCTGGTGCAGAAATTCAAGCAGTTTAGCTTGGTTTTCAATTTGGTAAAAATCAAAGAAACTTTTAATTTAATTTTTAAGTGGTGTCCTATTTGTTTTGTTTTCCAGAGCTGTATATGTGATACTGTGCACCGATGCTGACTTCTCATTAGCATGTCAGCCAGTGTTAAGCTTCACTCATAAGATATAACACTTCTCCACTTTGAAGCTGTTTTGTACTGAAAAATGAAACAGTCAATCATACTGAAAATCATATAAAACGTCTGTCGCTCTTCCTGCCACAGTGTTTTATGCTGATAAAAGCCATACATGACTGATGCTGTTTGAAAACCCAGGGACTAGTCATAAACAGCTGAGTCTCAAAATGCAAGCTTTATGAGTTTGTTTAGGGGGTTTCATTTTCCCCCCCGGCATGGAGATCGTTATCTATCGTTACCACACTGATCACTGTGATTAGATGTTTCAACAGATTGCTGCAGATTTTGCTGCACTTCTCACGCATGCTTAATTCAAATTTACAGTTCAAAGGTGCATATGCAAATCGTGTCCAAAAGCATTTTATTAGAACACCTGCATAATTGCCATTCATGCAATTATCTAATCGGCCAATTGTGACAGTGGTGCAGTGCACAAAATAATACTGATACGGGCCAAAGCTTCAGATAACGATCACACCAACAATTTGCATTAGTGAATGAGTGTGATTGACAGCCAGACAGGCTGGTTAAAGTATTTCTATGACTGCTGGTCATCAGTCTCTAAAAACATTCAGCATGTGGCAGATAACAGCGAGCAGTAACACTGTGTTGATGAGAGAAGTCACTAAACAGAGAATGACCAGGCGTTTGACTGTTGGAGCTGACAGAAAGGCTACAGTAACTCCAATAGCGGTGCTGTACAATCTTCTCGAGTATTGCTGCTTTTCATGGGCTTCCCTTCGTGACCATAACTTACCATCTTCTAATGGTTGCTTTTAGCGTGTTGTTGCTCTCCAATGGAAAAAATTAGAGCACTAGTGGCATAAAGTTATCCAAAAGCAGTGTATAAGACTGGTGGAGGAGAACATGTCAAGATGCATTAAAAACCAGGTTTATTCCGCCAAATATTGATTTCTAAAACTTTATGAATATGTACTTGTTTTTTTCTTTGCATTATTTGAGGTCTGAAAGTTCTGCATCTTTTTTGTTATTTCAGCCATTTCTCATTTTCTGCAAATAAATGCTCTAAATGACAATATTTTTATTTGGAATTTGGGAGAAAGTTGTCCGTAGTTTATAGAATAAAACAACAATGTTTAATTTACTCAAACATATGCTTTTACTCTTTTATTCTATACTAAAATCAGAGAAATTGATTAAGAAACTGAAGGCGTCTCTTAATTTTTTTCCAGAGCTGTATGTGTCTCCAAAATGGAGATTCAGGCCCCCCCATCCCAGGACTTCGGATTGGAGATTGGATTTGGGGAAAAACTGCATTACCTCATTCTTAATAAAAATTGCATGTAACAGAACACTTAAACAGTAATGCGTTACACTGCTTTGTTACAGTAAAAAGTAAGTACTTTTTGCACTGTATCTATGGTTTAATTGAGTGTGTGTGTGTGTGTGTGTGTGTGTGTGTGTGTGTGTGTGTGTGTGTGTGTGTGTGCGCGCATGGACGCGTGTACGGCACGGGCTTCCCCAGAAGAAATCACACATTGGTTTTCCGGTGCTAAGTAAGCGCTCTACCAGTGCTCAATATTAGTAATCTGCTGGTTGAGTCACAACTTGGACAGTTGGGGATTTACCCAAAATATATCTAAACCAGTTAAAAAAAAAAACAGATTTATCCACTCCACCAGATGAGTACTGATAACTGATAACACACAGCAGCCTGCATGACAACTCTAAACACTAATCTTAATGCAGCCACCAGCAGCAACACCAGGGTTGTTAACTGCACTGTTACACGCAGCTACAGAGAAAGTGAACTGTTACTGAGTTTGAGTCATTTCTTAACCAAAACCCACTGAGGAAAGAGGCCAGTGCATGCTTTAACGCTCGCTGCACCAACCCGGCACTTTCCCCAACACAGTATAAATGCCCTCCTACTGTTTAACAATGGAAAAACACTGTTCTACAAAATTCGTCTACTGTAGACTTACTGTAAGATGATTTATATATGGTGAAACAGTCTCAACACAGCAGTGACATATACATGCATGCAAATAGAGAATAGTGGCTTGGGTGTAGGATCTTGATTATTGAATAAACTGGAGTAAATTGGTGCAAATTGCTTTTGTAGCAGACAAATATTGCAACAGTTTAAACACTGATCAGATGCTCTCAGATATAAAAGTCTAACAGTGTTTTAATAAAAAAGCCAGAAGGCTTGAAACAATCAGGTGTCAAGTCCAATAGCAATAGAAGGGTTAACAAAACAGACATAGTGAAGAGGCAGAGGCATAAATATTATTCATAAACAGGGTCATTTTTGCATTTTTACTTACTTTGTAAAGCACATCTTCATGTAACAGTGTTTCAAAAAAATTAACTGTATGATCCACTTTTTTTTTTACGCTATCCCTCATCCCGTTCTATATTCATAGCAACAAAATGTTTCAGGTTTTCAAATGTTCACAAAGTTTAGCAATGTTTCGCTAAGGATGTATATATGGACAGTGCAACACGAGGCTATGGGCCCTATTGTACACCCTGGTCAAGCCTCGTCGTGATGCTCATTGCTATCTTGGACCCCGCCAACAGCCTATATATTATATATTTTACGCCTTGTGCCCTCATTGTTAAAATTTAAGGAATATATCTACACTGATGGGCGTGGTGTTCAGGTAAATATCTGGCATGTTTCTATCTTGGTGTTGGGAATTACAGCTGCGCAACTGACTGATTAAAACCCTGACAACAGTCAACAGTCAGTCGCCCCAATCCAAAACCAGAACAGCAAACAAAGCAAAAGGGGCAAACGAATCTAATCTTGGCAATACTTCGCAAAGTACATTAAAAAAAGAGTAAAAGAGTATTTCTACAAACAGGTAGACAGAACACAGGGGAAGCAGGTTCTAGAACTCACACAGTTCCTTTTCACTGGTAGTAGACGGGCATGTGACAAAGTCCTCTGTGAGAGGTGAACCATGGGTATTTGCATTCTACATTTACCATGGATGCACTGATAAAGGGAAATCTGCATTAAATCTGCAATCATCTTCCATAGTACAATAAAACATCATCAAACATCGGTTTAAGTTACCAACCAAATCTACCATGTTTGATGTCAATATTTTTTTTTGATGACTAATATATTCTAATATCATCAGACATCCCATCCCATATCATTGTGCATCCTCAGTGTTAGCACATTTGCAGGTTTGAGAGAAAACCATCTTTGAAGAAGGAGTTCTCTAATAACTCCCTCTTCCACCCTCGGTGTAATTGCTCACTGGATAAAATTGTCCACAAAGGATTTTGTGGATTTTCTTACTAGTGTTTGAAAAAGAGGTTTAAAAGCATGAAGACATTTTTAAATGTTTTTAAAGAGTGAAGGTTTACCCCTGCTCTAAAAAAAAAAAAGTTCTATGGCATATTAAAAAAAAAGCATTCTATAAAGAATCACCTAGCAGAGGCTGAATTATTTATTCATGCATTAAAATAGAAAATAAAATAAAAACTAAATCTAACAAGAAAAGAAATTTACAGCATACGTCTGTTGTCATCTCTGCAGATACTGGATGCTGTAAGTGAGTCTTTTATAGGGCATTCTTCCAAAAAGTCCTTGATACAGTAAAAACGATTGAGTGGGATGGGTCTTCTATGAAATTGCCACAGAGACCCAGTTTTGTCTTTAGATAACGCATTTCTGGCAGCAGTCTGCAGTCTGGTACAGTTCTTGGAATCGCCCCAGTGTAGAAACATGAAATGCCCAGTCAGCTTTCAGAGTCTTTCAGAGTCACTACAGCAGTGTATACGACAACCAGCAGCAGTCAAACAGGGAAAACACATCTCAGCTTCCTTCATACCTCCTACATACTGTGATACACTAGAAGCTACTCTAGAAAAATTTACTGTATGGACAGATCATGAAAAAAAAGCCCAATATTTAAGCGTTTGTTTTTTTCAGGTTCTGAGTCATTTCTTAGTAAACTGGAACCTTTAGGACAGTCCCTTTTTCTCTCTGCGTGAACAGTGACTATTCAGATCACGATGTATCAGTCTATGAGAACCGATCGCTGGCCGCTTTGTGGTGTTACACGGGGGCAATCCCAAAACCAAGCTACAGAAGTTCCTCATTAGTCTTGGACTAGACTTGATTATACAAAAAAAAAAAAAACCTTTCTGCTTAGGTGGAACCTTTACAATAATGGTTCTGTGATGTCTGGCTTAAACCACCAGCTGTACTTTGAAGTTCTTTGGGTAATGCCATAGAAAAATCACCATTGGTTCCATATTTGAACAAAAATATTTTTGAAAGACAGTTTCTGTATTTGTGAATGAATGTTAATGGGTTAAATCAATTTTGCATTGGGTTACATATTTTGAATTCAAATTAAATTGTAAGTAAAATGTTCACATTTCGTGTCAATTCTTTAACACTCCTCCAGTATAGCTTGGCTCAACCCATCATCCTTTCAGTCCCATTGAAAACAGACATCCCAGCTCTATTCCACTTGACAGAACAGCACTGTCACTCAATGTCATTAAATGCAAACTAAAGAATCTTTAAAAACAGTTTTTCTCCTAGATATTAAACATTATTATAGCTTGATGTGTCTTTCCGGTTCTAGTCTCAATAAACTAGCTAAGGATATTTTCAAAGTAAACCAAAGCACTTTTTAAATTTGCTCTGAATACATTATATTATCAATTAATTTAATAATTCTGTTATAGCACTGTACAAAATATATTTTCACCTCTATGTTTTAAAGCATGTAATTAACATCTTCAAAAAAACTCTTGACTAGATTTGATGTGTTATTTCTTTATATGGATTAGTTCTCGAAAAACGTACTTTGTTAGAAGCATTTTTATAAGACCTATAGAACCAAAAACAAACATTTAAACACTAAAATTTCTCTATGCATAGGTTAATGCATGTTTTTTTCTCACTATTAAAAAACCTTATGCATATGGTTCTTTATAAAGCACATCGTCTACACCATCCACATTTTTTTTACACCATCCCTCAATATTTTCTATATTCATATCAACAAAATGATTCAACTTTTTAAACGTTTTAGCAATGTTTGGCTAAGGGTCTAGATATGGATAGTGCAACACGAGACTAAGGGCTATATCATACACCCTGTGCAAGCCTCATTGTGATGTTCATTGCTATGTTACACCGCGTCAACAGCCCATTTTTACGCCTTGTGCCCTGATTGTTAAAATTTAAGCAATATATGTACACTGATGGCTGTGTTCAGGTACATTTCTGGCATGTTTCTATTTTGCAAGTGGGAAATACAGGTGCGCAACTGACTGATTAAAACCCTGACAACAGTCAGCAGCCAGTCACCCAGTCAAATCTTAGCCATGCAGGAATGCTGTGCACACTGTGCGCCCTCAGCTCATGTACACCCTCACACCTTACACACACATGTGAATACGCTGCAACGCACAAACCCAACTTTTAACCTTAACAAAAATTAGAATAAATAATAAATTAGCATTGCTGTTCTCTTACATAAGCTGCTGGTGCACCTTCACAGCGTGAACACACAGGTCAGTATCCTCTGCTTAGACGCACAAAAGCGCTGCTATGCTCTGACATTGTGCCAAAGTCCGAGCACATCTGGCTCTTAAAGGGAATGAAAGCTGGCACACTGATTGTTTTGTTTTACATTATTTTACGCCCAAAACACACCTATGATGAATAAAGAGAATTAGGACATGCCTTTTGCACGTTTTGCACATAGTGTATTTTTTTGCTACCTCACGATACCAAAGACACACCGACATGCCCTAAACCTAGCTGCCAGATTCGTAAATGGCCACTGTGCTATAGACCGTTAAAAATAGAGCCCTAAGACACTTTGACCTGAGGATTATGTGTTCAAATTCTGGGCTGATCCTTCTCTCTCATTTCCAGTGCGATGCTGGCCAGCACAGGCATCTGTTAGCTGATGTATCAGAGCTGGTTATGCAGTGCTTTCCTCTGAGTGGGTCACCAGCAAAAAAGAGGTGGAGGCTGACTTATTGGAAGTGGCATATGCTTGTCCTTACTCTCTTAGTGTTGAGGCATCGCAAGTGGTGGAAGTTAAAGTTAAACAAGAGAGAATAAGTTTTTTTTTGTAAGGTTAAAGGAGGGTATGATTCTGTTCTGTTATTTCATTGCAACTATTCTATTGCAACCTCTTTTGAATGCAGACTACGTGCTTTTGATTCTGCATCAGTTGATCATCAAGTTCTCAACACCATCCATCCCGAACTCTCAAGATGATTCAATGAAAAGAAGGTGTGATCCCTCCACCAGATGCTGCTTTTATAGTATTTGTACTGACTGTTTTAACTCTTACCATGTTTCATTCTGAGGTAGATGCACTGAGTATCTATTTAACTCACAAATGTTCTGCAGAAGAACCATATGAGCCAATCATATGTAGATTAGAAAGAGGAAGTGTGGACAAATAAGATAAAGCAGGAGATTGGGGGCAGTCAGTGACAGTAAATCAGCTGCATCTCTTTGTTAGGAGTTTAGTAGTGTACAGAAAGACCAGTTCTGTGCAGGTTAGACCTGTTTCAACAGCTGGGATTTACTGGTACACTGCATTTAGCATTACTGTGGAGAACAGTGTCTTCGGTCAACTTAACTCAAGAAATGTGGTTATCTAGGAACTGTTAGATAGGTGTGGTTTGTTAAGTGTACTTGCTGTGCATCTTCTGTAGGTCAGGGCAGACTACAGGAATTCACAGAGAAAATTAAAGCCCATAAAAATTCAGATCTACCACACCACTGCTTACTACAGGTCTTTAAATAGGTTTCTGCCAGGGTTCATTCAGTGTAGTCAGTAGTACATTCAGCGGTTTTACATAGAATTCCCTAATGTTTGAAGAACTCTTACATAATACAAATTAGTGGTCAGCAACCTTCCTCCTAGTTATACGTGTAGAATTCCAGAAGGTCTGGTGCCCACAGCTTTACATCATGTGAAGAAGGTTCTTCCCACTCATACAGTATCTTATTTATGGGATTTGGTTCTTTAAAAACATTTGTACACCCTCAGAATTACTGGTTGATAATTACCAGTTATTAGAAATAAATAAGCAGAGGTGTAAAGTAACTAATTACATTTACTTACATTACTGTAATTGAGTAGATTTTATGAGTAATTTGTAATTTTTAAAGAAGTTTTAAAAGTAGGTAATTTTACTTTTACTCAAGTACATTTTGACTCAAGTAATTTACTTCGCTACATAGGAAAACTCCCAATTACTGAGTAAAAAATTAAATGCTGGGGGGAAAAAAAACCAAATTGTCTGAATAAAAAAAAAAGAGTTTTGTTCTCCATGGTAGTGCAGCTGAACTTTTCCCAGCAATGTTTATTACGATTAGCGGGAGAGACGCTGTGTAAATCAGCTGTGTAGCCTGGAGTCTGTGTGCGCGGCTCGGGGGGAACCGGTGTTCTGTCGAGTTATGCTACCCATCGATATGTGCTTCTTTACGACACTGCACATGCGCCCACCAACATTTTTTTGTATGTTTTCATGTTTTTCATAATAATTCCTTACTTGTTTAATAGTAACATCTGCTTGGATGTAAATAGCAGTTAAAGCATAGCAATGGCAAGTTAAAAAGTAATAATGAACTGTAAAACTATAAAAATACGGTTTATAGTCACATATATGACCATAACTTTTTAACAGTAAAGAAAAAAAATGGATCATAGAAACCTATGCCACTTACTACTAGTACTGCCTGACAGGTCCAAATTATTTAATTTAATATTTATTTAATTTATGATTTGTTGTACTTTTTTACATCAAATAAATAAAAGTAACTATGTACCTTTTACTTAAAGTACAGTTTAAATTGAGTACTTTTTTATTTTTTCTCGAGTAGATTTTTAGATGGGTACTTTTACTTTTACTTGAGTAGAATTTTAGCAAAGTAAAGGTACTTTTACTTAGTTACAATTTTTCTGAACTTTTTCCACCTCTGTAAATAAGTAATCAAAATATAAAGTAATAATGAAATATGGCAAAAAAATGTAATGTTGACACATGCTTACACACCAGATGGGCGCAGCTCCTCTTCCACACTCCTCACCACTCCCAAAGGTGCATCCAGTCTGGAAGAAGAGTAAGATATCCAATTATATGTCATTCTGTAGTTTTTAAGTTTTCTGTGAGATTTTAATTATTACAGATTACAGATATTTACCCCCATATAAAAAGCAATTAATGAGATGCAAATATTTGTGCACCCTTCTTGTGTGTAAATGATACAAATTCATTAGTTACACTTGACCAACCACATGGAATATCACAGCAACCACATCCCCTACAGAACCACTTTGACACATAGGACACCACAGCAACCGCCTAGCAACCACTAAGGAGTTCTAACAACTGTATACTCCTTCTTTTGATAGCTGAAACCTCTTAACCTGCACAATTATTCCACTTTTCTTTCAAGTAATGTACTTTTCTAGTTGTTACTGTTGTTTTTTTTATGTGTTTAAACATGAATTGGCCAATGTGGTTTTTAAGTGTAATTTTGAACCTATGACTATTGTTTTATAATCCAATAAAAATATAAAACAAACAACATAACACACTATGCTTTTTATTAATGTAAAATATTTTTAAATATATATTGTTAAGGTATTTTTGGGTAGGTATAACACAAAACAAGAATTAATAAGATTAGGAAAACATGATTGAAAGGACAATCAATCAAAAAAAAAAAAGGAGTACAACACTAAGAAGACTGAACAGATTTAACATTACTATAAAACAAGAAACGAAAAACAACAATAGATCACATTTTATTTTTTTCATGAAAAAAAAGGTTTCTCTAAAAGTGAGAAATTGAAGATTTATTCGTTAATCTCTGTAAGGGCTACTTTCAGCTGATTTATCTGTACATTGTGGTGCTTTTTCACATTCACAAGCATTCATAAACAACTTATACATGAGTTAAGGTTATGGGTGGGGTTACAGAAAGGAGCAGTTAACAGTTTATTTTGTTTTGATGGTGATAAGCAGCAGCAGCAGGAGGAGGTTGTCTGTTAAATACTTCTATGTTTTTATTGTTTATATTTGTTTTGTTGTTGTTTGGTTTTATTTCCAGTGGTCACACACCCTTCATATTCATATATATATGATTTGAGTGGATGTCCCAACCAATATTAAGACCAGAACTAGAACAATTAATCTGGAAGTTTAAATTTTAAGCTGTTAATTTGTGTTTACATTTTAATGATGTTACCAGGTTTACAGAGCCTAGATACATATTAGCAGTTTTATGTTGCAGTCTAAACACAGCATCACCACTGTTGAGTTCAGAAGATTACTTTTTATTAACACACACACACACACACATGCACAAACACACACACACACTAATACACACACACATACTCTCTCTCTCACACACACACACACACACACACACACATAGCTGCTGCTCCTGATTTTCTCCTAACCCCCTTTTATTCGGTATATAAACAATCAAATCTGTGAGACATTATGTTAAAATGTTGTGGTAAACATTATGACATAAATTTGTAAAGTTGTCTCACAGGAAAATATTAATAATCCCTCTTAAATCTGTCTTTTTCATCTTTTAAAAAGTAATTAATACCAGGGTTCATACCTGTAAAAGTCATGTAAATTGAACATTTCAAGGCCTGGATAAGTTTTGGATACGTATTGAAAAATAGAAATACCCAGAAAGTTTTGGTAAAGTTATGGAAATTTGCAATCTACAAATGACTGAGAATTTATTGACTGAGAAAATCTATTTTGAGCTAATAAATACATCAGATTAGAGTTCATTCAGTAATTTAGCCCTAATGGAGCTCTCAGGATCTGACACACATTTTATTAAAGATTAAGATTGTGTCAACATTGCCTACAGATATACATTATAGTTTTAGTTGATTTTTGTTTTTATTGTCTATGTCTGCACTGATGTTTTAAAGATTGAATGATCATGAAAAATTGCTTTAAAGACATGGAAAAGTCCTTATTGGTTAAAAAATTGGTGTGAATTGTAATACAATTATTTTTTAAGAGATTGATGCCACATAAGTGTGATTAATCGAATCAGTTATTGTTTTATTTATATTTAAATATCCACTATTAAACATTTATGTCTTAGGGAGAACAAGCATTTTGACATGGCTAATAAAAATAAATCTATAAATCAGGATCAATATCAATATTCAAAATTAATATATTATTAATTCCAAATTGATCAGATTGATCACAACCTTGTAGTGCCCTTTCACATTCATAAAGCATACTGAAACAATGTAAACATGGGTTAAGGTCATGAGTTTTCAGTTATCTGCTTTGTTTTGATGGGGATAAGCAGCAGGCTGCTGTTGTCTGTTCATGCCAAGCAGTTAAAGCCCACAACCGTGTCTTCATCAGTGAACTCGACGCTTTGACCTGCTTCACGCTTGGCAGCAGAGCGCTGAGTGAATGGTGAGAGGATCCGTATGGTGAGGCTGTAAAAGTAGACGTGAGAAGAGCCTCCAGTCAAATGAAGTAACCTGAACCTGAACCTCCGTCCTTTTGCAGCTTTTGGGAAATCTCCCACAAAGATATTCCTGGAGACGCACACATCTAATGGGTAGTCTGAGCGGCTGTCAACAGCCACCCACTGCAGGTCAAAGCTGGTCACCCCTCCACTATAAAAGCAGGGTGGAAGGGCAGTGTTTGGGTCGGTGTGGTAAATGTAAACGGGAGGATTCCACGGTGGTCAGACAGAGGGACAGGAAGAATCTGGCGCTGGGAGGGCAACAGTTGTGGCATGTTCAGATTTAAAGCGTAGTAAACTTAATGGGTTTACAGCCATCTTTTTTGTCTCTCTCAGTCATTCACTCTCTTGCTTTCTTCCCTTCTTTCTTTCTCTCTCTTTCTCTCTTTCTCTTTGGTTCATGACACCTAATGGTGCCTGAAAACAGTTCCGTTCTACTTCTGATAAACACTGTGGTCTGAGGGGGGGAGCTTTGGATGTCTCATACCTATACCAACCACAGTCTTACGTTAAAATGAATGTAATGACTCTCTTTCACTCTTGCATCCTTGCATTCTCTCTTTTTCTATGCGTCACTCTTGTTGCTTGTCTTTGTTTCTCCCTCTTTTTAATCATCACCTCAAAAACGGATAACATGTTTCTCTCCTAAAAGCATTACAGCCATAGAAAGCAGGTGGGCTACACTTCGTTAAAAAGAAGTACTAAAAGAGGCAACATGAGGTCCCTTGTATGATGTCATTGGGTCGTCTCACATCTTTAGTTAGTTTGCTTTGGTCTGAATCACTTAACGAATTCATGAACTCAGAGAGTCTTTGGTTTGGTTTGTTTTCACAGAGGGAAAAAAATCCAACTGCACCAAAATGCGACACAACAAACCATGTGAGTATGTATTTTCTCTCCGCTGATTGGTCATAGCTATCTGGGGCAAGAACAAAAAAAAGTAAATACAGAAAGAAGGTCCCATGTTTCAAACTAGTAACCATAACATAAAGCAACAGCAGCCCAGCTACCAATTTTTGGCAAGTAGAAGGTTTTCTGGATGTAACAGTTAACATTCTTATAATGTTTAGTATGTTAAGTTTTCTAGAAGTTCTTTTTTTTCTGTTCCCTCTATTTTAATCATCACCTCAAAAAGTAACGTTGCTGCAGTGTCATTTGTGTCAATGTTTTTAAATATTTTTATTTTTGTGAATTACACTTTTAAAGTTTCAGTAATTTTAGCATTCATCTAGCTGGGAACATTATGTGTAAAAAGTTCTGTTTACATTGTGATGCAATTCTTAAAAAGTTAAAATCACGCTCTTTTAACGCTCTTAAAAAGTTTGAACCACTGGATTAAGAAAAAAAACTTCAAATTCACAACTGAAAGCAATGTTTTTCAATCCTGGTGCTGGAGAAACCCTGTCCTGTGCATTTTAGTTTTCTTTTGTTTTGTATTTAACCTTTAATTTAACCAGGCATGTCATAAGAAGAACATATTCTTATTTAAAATAACAGCCTGGCAAGTAGCAGAAGCTTCCTGAGAGAAGAGTACGTCAGAAACAGACAAGGATAAGAGGTAAAACAAAACGGAGAGAGAACGAGAGAAAAAAAGAAAAAGAAAAAACCCTGCTTAATCACACCCACTGCATCTCTGAATGAGCTGAGTTGTTTTAACAGGTACAGGGCATAGATTCTGATTAAACTTAAGAAAACCTCATCATTGCAGTATATGGCCTAAGTTACAAAATGTTATGGTCTGAATCTGTTACAGAGTTAAGAAACTTGGAGCATTTTCTCCTTGATTTAATTTGTTTTTATTTTTCACATACAGAAAAATCCAAATGCACTAAATTGCTCCACAACAAACCATGTGAGAATGTTCTCTCCTCTGATTGGTCAGAGCAGGTTGGTTTGGGGCAGGAACAAGAAAGTAAATACAGGACAAATGGCCTGTATTTGGGTCTAGTGCATATTTCTGTGCAGTTGCTCATATTTGTAGTGATGATCTGAACAGTATATCAGGTTGAACTGCACCTCGCACAGATGATAATTGGGTCACAAACGATCAAACCGAGACCACCTCTTCATAGCCTGGGACTATATGATGTAACTGGGGAAGTCCTAACCTACAGGTGTAGTCAACACTTTGAGGAGGGAGAGAAGGGGGCGCTGAGGAATCCCACCATATTTGTATTTGTAAAGAGAGGAGGAAATGAAACAATTGTAAAAGGTCAGACATGCATAGGTGCTTGACTACACTCAAGAAAACCGTACCTTTGCACTCTGTGGACTTTTTTTATCGGATATACTTTTCCTCAACAGGTAATTCAACAAGCAGTTCTTAATTAATCATTTAACACTAATGTACCATTAGTTCCTTGTCATGTCCATCAATGTCTTGGCTAACCAAGCGCTTGATTGACATTATTGGCTCAGGTACAGTAAATCTCTTTGTTTGCCGGTGCCGACTTGCGCAACTCCTCTTTGAAGCTGCCTGTGGGAGCGGGCTGGGTCAAGGTTAACACTGTCAAGCCTTACTGTTAAAATTCATAACTGATATTCCAGTGAAACGAAGCCATGTGTTTACATTAAGCGTCTTTATGGACATGGCTCTACCCAATGACTTCCAGGACAAGTGCTTATTGTAAGTGTTCAGCGTGGGAGTCTAATCTTAACTGCTACAATCAGCACAACAATGTCCCGGGTTTAGTCAGGAGTTAAGCCGTATTTGTTCAACTATTGAAGTTTATCTTGAACAAGCACATGGATATACAACAACCGGATGTCGGCTAATGGCTTTGATCCTATACGATGAAAGAGAATTATTATTCTTTTTATTGCAGCCCAACCCCTTTCGGCATCATGTGACCAAAGCAATATTTTCCTTTACTGTACTGTATAAGGCTTTGCTGATAAAATCAATAAAGCAACGACACTGTCTGCGAGTGAGATTAGCTGTTCTTAATTTTTTTTTTGTACAGTCACTCTCCTCCAGAATCTTAAACGCTACTGCCGGAAGCAGCTCATTATCTACTGTAAGTTATTTGAGTTACATATTTATTTAGCATATCAGTAAAAGTCACATGTATTTCTCTTTGTTCGTGCGTGAACACTACAGAATTCATTGTGAACTATGCACAGTACAGTTGTGAAGTATAGTGTGCACTGTATAAGAACTGCATACAGTATACTGTACATAAATAAATATACCAAATATATACAATAGCTCTCAGTGCTGACTCTTGGTACAATTCATTTGGTACAACTAATAAGCCAATTATAAGCCCCTCCTGACATACAATATCATTGCAAAGTTACTTTATTTCAGTAATTCAGTTTCAATTGTGAAATTCATATAAAATATAGATGTATTACACACAGAATGATCTATTATTGTTGATGATTATGGCTTACAGTGTCCCAGAAATGATCCCAGAAAATTTAGAATATTATATAAGACCATGTCATTGCACATTGCGCTTTGCTCTGTTAATTATTTTATTATTTAATGAACATTAGCAACATCTACTGCACTGCTCTGTTTACAGATACTATATCTTACCTTGTATAGTACGTTTTTTATAGCCTTATATATATATATATATATATATATATATATATATATATATATATTTATTTTTTTCTCTATTCTTCTGTGTTTTAATTTATGTTTGAATCTGTTTCTTATTGTATTGTGTTGTTGCTGCTGGATGCCTAAATTTCCTTCGGGATAAATAAAGTATCCATCCATCCATCCATCCATCTATGACCAATTGATACTTTTGGCAGTGTGGAAATGTGCCAAGTCCTGCTGGAAAATGAAACCCACATCTCCATAAAAGTTGTCAGCAGAGGGAAGCATGAAGTGCTGTAAGATTGACTTTGGACTTGATAGAACACAGTGGACCAACGCCAGCAAATGACATGTCTCTCAAAACCATCCCTGATCATCAGTAAATTCTACATTTAATTTGTAAATCAAGGGAACAGAGTCTGGAGGAAGAGTGGAGAAAAACACAGTCCAAGATGATTGAGGTCTAGTGTGAAGTTTCTACAATCAGTGATGGTTTGGAGAGACATGTCATCTGCTGGTGTTGATCCACTGACAAAAAATATTAATGAAACTTTCTTTCTTTGTGTGAAGAAAATTACTATTGAAATGAATACTTTTCAGAGAGGACAAGGTGGTTACAGCATGTCCAATAATTACAACTCACCCATGTAACTCCTTTCCTCTAGATGAGGATGATTGATGACTTTTTCATGTTTTCCTAAAGCTTTAACACTTTTAACACCATTTATTTCCTATGACTGTCCCAAGCCCCCACTAAACGTGTAAATAATATAATGTATCTCTAACTCCAAGAACCACCACCTGTCACACAGGAACAAGAAATAGTTATAAACTGTAATGCCAGAACAGCTTGTTATCATTTTCGTTTGAGTCACATTTGTAATGATGCTTCATGTTAGTATAAGTCACCTTTACTGTATTTCTCTTTTTTTCTTGCAAGAACAATACAGTGCTTTCCAGGAAAAGGTCCTGTTCAAACTCTCAATGTTTATCCCAAATTTACCATTGTATCATGAATCACCTCCGCCTCACTCACATGATAACACCTCACAAGTTATACATGTATGGGTGTAGCACTTCATACTTATTTTACATACTGCTATACTATGGGATTTTCTGTGCTGAAAAAGTTATTAAATTTCAAGTCTAAACTTGTGTGGCATTATTTAGCACTAAAAAATTGGTCCTTTGACACTTTTGTGGTGTTATATAGAGACATTTGCACTGTCTACCAAAGGTTTTCCACAAATTTAAAGAAAACTGTAAGCAGAAAAAGAATTATTCAAAAATCCAAATGGTCTTTTGAGCTGTCGGGAGTCTGTGTAGTAGTATTTATGTTGTATTCACTCATTAATTCACTTTTGTTTCACCCTTGACAACCCATTAAACATTAAAGGTACACAAGTAGATGTTAAAGGGCAGTACATACAGTACAATTGAGCAAATGTTTACATTAGTTATACCTAAAGGGGACCAAAAAGGGCCTTTTTAGGAATTGCAACTGTCTGTGGAGGAGTCATACAGCAGCACCACTGAATGAATGTAGCTTTAATGCATAAGTGCTTTTCTACATGCAGTAAAAAATGTGCAGAACTAGCACTAAACTTTCATTTTTATAAAACCAGCACTTACCAATTTATTACACTTAACCTTAAAATGAGGAAGTCAGCATAGGAATGAATTTCAGTCATGCAAGAGATATGAGTTCAGACACTTCAGACACTTACTGCTGGAATTATGTCTCACGCTTGCCAAAAGACCACTACACCTCCTCTCAGTGATAAACTGTCTGAAAGATCTAAGCAGTTTGCAGTAAAAAGAGTCTGTATAAAATATTTTACAGAACTGGGATACAGAGAAGACGGATAAGATTTTATGATTAGTGATTATTAAGAATTACATGCATATGTAACAGTTTGTGATCAATAAGTAAAAACAGTTCAGCACAACATTCTGTTTTTCTGTTATGAGGTGGAAAAAAAAACAGAATGAGCACATTTTCTTAGCATATCACTTTAATTCTAAGAATAAGACTTTCTGATTCATTCGTGTAAGAAGGTTAAGTGCTCTGTGATTCAGCTCTCCTTTTACAGCATCTGACTGAGCTGAAACCAGTGGGGAATTTTGTGTGATGTGAGTGGCACTATTACTCTTGTGTTTAATTATGGTTGTTAATTTTCAATATGATTATAAATCATCAGGCTGAGGCTTTGTTTGAATGATCTGCAAAAATGTATAACTGAAAGTGCAAATGCAAAACACAACAAAAGTACCTACATTTAACCAAACCGACCAAGGTTTTTTTTTTTTTTTTTTGCTGTTGGACTGATTGGACCTATAAAGGGTTTTGTAAAGGCTTGCTCCAGGAACTATCACTCTTTTACATCAGCTTTACATTAAATATATCTCAGTTTCTCATTGGGCTCACAGATAACAGACAGACAGACAGATAGATAGATCAAAAATATGTTTCTCTTTTATCATGTACTGCAATTGTGTGAAATATATGCTGAAATTAAACAATACATTTGACCATTTTTTTTTAATAAATTAAAGAAATACATGCCCAAATGTTTCTTTACTGTATGGAAGAGAATGCAAATTAAAAGTTATAAAATCTTCCTGTAACTTATTTCAATATACCGTTTTAAAAAGCATACAAATTGATAGCAGACTAAAGGCTAAATAACAAGAATAGTACTCTATACTTTGCATGTCTTCCTCTTGAATGTATATTTTAACTGAAGCTAGACTTTCCCAGTTCCTCATTTAGAACAGAACTGCAATTGAGAAGTTCATTCACAAAATCTAATCAGAGACACAACTTAACATAAACTCCCACCTTTAATTTCCCCCCAGCCTGTGTCAAAGTCAAAGTCAAAGTCAAAGTGGTTTTTATTGTCATTTCAGCTATATACAGAGTACACAGTGAAACGAAACAACGTTCCTCCAGGGACCATGGTGCACATAAACACAGTGTAGACAGAACAATAGTGCAACAGTACAAAAAGTGCAGACAGACAATACAACACAATACAGACAAAGAATAATAAATAACAAGACAGTGTGCAAATTATGCAGTGTGCAAAAAAGACCAGTTAGGCAGTAATTACCTCTATTACACAGTGTGCAATAGAGTCCAGTGAGGTAGTAGGGTTTTTAGTGCTTTCCATTTTCTGGGGTAAGTGGGGTAAGAGTGTGTGTGCATGTACAGAAAAACCATCAGTTCAGTCTCTGCAGTTAAGGAGTCTGATGGCTTGGGGGTAGAAGCTGTTGCAGAATCTGGTCGTGCTGGACCGGATGCTGCGGTACCTTCTTCCCGAAGGCAGGAGGGAGAATAGTTCGTGTGAGGGATGAGTGGGGTCATTCACAATGCTGGTTGCTTTGCGGATGCTGCGGGTGGTGTAAATGTCCGTGATGGAGGGGAGAGAGACGCCGATGATCCTCCCAGCTGTCCTCACAATACGCTGGAGGGTCTTGCGGTCAGAGACGGTGCAGGTCCCAAACCAGGCAGTGATGCAGCTGCTCAAGATGCTCTCAATGGTCCCTCTATAGAAGAGTGTGAGGATGGGTGGAGGGAGACGGGCCTTTCTCGGCTTTCTCAGTAGAGACGCTGCTGGGCTTTCTTGGCTGTAGAGCTGGTGTTCAGGGTCCAGGTGAGGTTATCTGCTAAGTGGACACCAAGGAACTTGGTGCTCTTAACAATCTCCACAGAGGACCCGTCGATGTTGAGTGGAGAGTGGGTGTGTTGTGCTCTCCTGAAGTCAACAACCATTTCCTTTGTCTTGTCCACATTCAGGTGAAGGTTGTTGACTGTACACCAGTCTGTCAGCCGCTGCACCTCCTCTCTGTATGCTGACTCGTCGCCTTTGGTGATGAGACCCAGCACGGTTGTATCATCGGCGAACTTGATAAAGCTGTTAGAACTGTGTTTTGCAGCACAGTCATGAGTCAGCAGGGTGAACAGCAGAGGACTCAGGACACTGCCCTGGGGGGCCCCCGTGTTCAGTGTGATGGTGCTGGAGGTGCTGCCCCCGAACCGGACTGACTGGGGTCTCCCCGTCAGAAAGTCCAGGATCCAGTTGCAGAGGGGGGTGTTGAGGCCGAGCAAGCTTAGCTTCCTGGTGAGGTTCTGTGGGATGATGGTGTTGAATGCTGAACTGAAGTCTATAAACAGCATTTTGACGTAAGTGTCCTTCTTCTCCAGGTGGGTGAGGGAGAGATGAAGGGTGGTGGTGATGGCATCGTCCGTGGAGCGATTGGGACGATACGCAAACTGCAGGGGGTCCAGTGAAGAGGGCAGTTGTGTCTTGATGTTCCTCATGACTAGCCTCTCGAAGCACTTCATGATGATGGGTGTAAGTGCAACGGGACGGTAGTCATTGAGGCAGGACACTGTGGACTTCTTCGGCACGGGGACGATGGTGGTGGACTTGAGGCACGTTGGGACAGTGGCGCTGCACAGGGAGATGTTGAAGATGTCCGTGAGAACATCTGTCAGCTGGTCTGCGCACTCCCTGAGCACTCTGCCGGGGATGTTGTCTGGTCCTGCAGCTTTTTGTGGGTTGACTCTGCACAGAGTGTTCCTCACATCCACTGCAGTCAGGCACAACACCTGCTCGTCCGGCTTGGGCATGGTCTTTCTCGCCGTCGTGTTGTTTTGTGCCTCAAACCGTGCATAAAAGTTGTTTAGGGCATCAGGGAGGGAGGCATCACGTTCACAGGACGGTGGCATTGTCCTGTAGTTGGTGATTGCCTGGATGCCCTGCCACATGCGCCGCGCGTCACCCGTGTCCTTGAAGTGGCTGTGGATTCTCTGGGCGTGTGCACGCTTTGCCACTCTGATAGCTCTTGACAGGTCGGCTCTCGCTTTCCTCAGGGCCACCTTGTCACCCATTCTGAAGGCGGAGTCGTGGGTCCTCAGCAGCGCACGTACCTCAGCAGTCATCCAAGGCTTCTGGTTTGGGCGTGTGGTGATGGTCTTGGAGACAGTGACATCATAAATACACTTGCTGATGTAGCCAGTGACTGATGCTGCATACTCCTCCAAATCAACAGAATCGCCTTCAGTAGCAGCCTCCCTAAACATGTCCCATGCAGTGCACTCAAAACAGTCCTGAAGGGCAGAGATGGAGCCTGCCGGCCAGGTTTTCACCTGCTTCTGAACTGGTCTGGAGCGTCTGATGAGTGGTGTGTATGTTGGAGTCAGCCACACACACATGTGATCCAAAAAAGCGAGGTGGGGGCGGGGCTCCGCCCGGTACGCGCTGGGGATGTTTGTGTAAACAAGATCCAACGCGCTCGCTCCTCTCGTTGCAAAGTTCACATGTTGGTGGAATTTAGGGAGCACTGACTTGAGATTTGCGTGGTTGAAATCTCCGGCGATAATAAACAGTCCGTCTGGGTGTTTGTTTTGCAGATCGCTGATAGTCCGATAGAGTTCACACAGAGCCTCTTTAGCATTAGCACCAATGCTAGCGCTGGGTGGAATGTAGACAGCAGCTATTAGCACGGAGGAGAACTCCCGTACTAAATAAAAAGGTCTGCACTTGACTATCAGGAACTCCACCAGCGGAGAGCAGTGTTTGGCGACAGTCACAGCGTTGTTACACCATTCCGTGTTGATGTAAACACACACGCCTCCACCGCGGGTCTTCCCGGATAGAGCCGCGCTTCTATCGGCTCTGAACGCGGTTAGCCCGGCTAGCTGAATGGCGCTGTCCGGAATGTTGTCGTTAAGCCACGATTCCACAAAAAACAAAACACAGCAGTCTCTGAACTCACGCTGGGTAGTTCGCTGGAGTCGGATGTAGTCCAGTTTATTGTCAAGGGAACAGACGTTTGCAAGAAAGAGCGATGGTATAGCCGGCCGGCTAGGACTAGCCTTTAGCCTCGCGCGGATCCCGGCTCTCTTTCCGCGCTTCCGCTTACGCTCGCACCGCTTGCGATGGCACTTCCGCTGGGCTCCGGCGTCAGGAAACACAGCGGGCTGGCGGCCTGGGTCTCTTAGCAGGCTAAGCTCAAGTAGCGTCTACAGAACCTCGTCCGGTAGCGTGTTTTCTGGCTGGTTTCTCCACTGTAGCAGGGTCTGGCGGTGGTAGAACATGTGCACGGGTGTTCCGATGCACATATTTGCAGGAAATAAACGGAAAAAACGACAAATAGTAACACAAAAGCACCATTTAACGGACCCGGAGCGGCCGCTGCGTGTTAATGCGCCGCCATCTTGGGTGGGTAAAGTTTAAAATATATGCTTAAATGCAAAATGCTAAATAATGTTAAACAACTAATCTGAAATACTGAATTTCATACGGAAATAGTGGGATACTGAGTATAATATTGAAATACTGAATATAATACAGAAAATTCTAAAATCCAGAATATGATACTAAAATAGTGGAATACTGAATATAATACCGAAATATTTAATATAATACTAAAATGCCAAATATAATACTGAAATAGTGGAATATTGAATAAAATATTGAAATACTGAATGTAATACTGAAATAGTGAAATACTGAATATAATATTGAATATAATACTGAAATGGCAAAAATAATACTAAATATAATACTAAAATAGTGTAATACTGAATAAAATACTGAAATACTGAATGTAATACTGAAATAGTGGAATACTGAATACAATACTGAAAAACTGAATATAATACTAAATATAATTCTGAAATAGAAGAATACTGAAATACTGAATATAATACTGACAATTCTTAAATGCTGAATATAATACTAAAATAGTAGAATACTGAATATAATACTGAAATGCTGAATATAATACTAAAATAGTAGAATACTGAATATAATACTGAAATGCTGAATATAATACTGAAATAGTGAAATACTGAAAATATCATGCAAAAAAAACAAAAACAATAACTGGAGAATCAATATCAATTTATTTTTTTATTTTTATGTAATCTTTTTAACCTCATTAATTATCTCTCTTATTAGTTTCTCACTGCATAACAGACAGCTTCTCACTCTATGCTGGCCTGCTGAAGTGAAAATAGGACGAGGGTGAATGGCAGACACACTTGTCCTTCTGAAAAAAAAAAGAAAAAAAAACACTGAGCTGCTACAAGTTGGCCCATCTATATATAAGTCTGATTCATTCAGACACTCCAGTTCTGAATTGGCGTGGGCGTGTTCACATTCACGGCACAGAGAAGGACAATACCGCAACACTCATCTTAGTAGTATCGGTTTTAGTCACAGTTAACCAAACTGTAACTGCAGTTTAAGGACATGGCTGGGTATCACCCTGCGGCCTCACAGGTTTAAAACTAAACAAGACGCTCTTTAACCAATGAGAGCGCAGCACGGCCCCCAGCGAGCAGGAAATAGAAAGGAAAAGAGAAAGTAACCGCTGAAGAATGTGCCCTCTTTTTTATGCGTGTTGTAAATGTTCCGAATTTGAGACATGCTATTAAAATTGTAAAAAATAAAAAGATGGGGACAAAAACAGCTCAATACGGCTCGTTTTCACTGAGGCAATTCATATAAATAAGTCAAATATATTGATATAGTGCATAGTAGAGCAAAGTGCAGTACAGGATGTGCAGCGTCCGTTACTGTGTATGGCAGATTGAGCTGTTTGCCATAGCCTAGCATAACCAAATGAGCAAGAAACTGATCTAGAATCAGATTTCTCACGCTCAAACACTCCACGCATTCTTTAATAGCAAGTCATGCGGCGTCAGACAAGCTTTACACAGCGCCGAAAAAAATCAGGCTAAATGAGTCAATAAATTCAGTTGCTAAATCTGACCTACAGTATTTACTTGTTTTAAGTCTTTTCTTTAGCAAAATTCTGATTCAGTTACAAGATCATTTTGCTAGCTTTAAGCTTTATAATTTTGTCTTAGTAATATTTGCCTTAGTAATATTTTGTCAATTATTGTTTAAAAAATGCAAGTAGTACTACAAAATATATTATTAATACATCAAATTTTACATAAAACAAATAAAAATGTTACACATATGAAAGATTCATGATCATCTAATATTTATCTTATTTAACTTTATCTCAAAATGTCATATATTAACTTTGTTGAAAAGTTCACATTAACATTCACATTAACATTCACATTAACTAGACCATGTTTTGTAACTAATCAAAGCCAGTATAGAATAAAACATCTTCGACACACTTGCAGAGACTTTTATCATGAAGACTGCACTGATAAAGGTTACAAACTCCTCTTTTTGCTTTTTTAGACTTTTTTTTTAGCACCGGATATTCAAACCTTTGTTATGTTCATGAAACCAATTTACTAGACTGTTGCTTTGTGGCATTCTGCATTAATATTGTTAGGCATTGTTAAACTGTCTATAGCCCTATATAGATGGGATTAGTTTCTCAGGGGGTCCTGAGGTAATTTTCTCTTTTATGAGGGGTCCTCTGTGATTTTTATACCCGTTTGAAGCGACCATGTATGTGTTTTTCTCAGATGTCCTCTGAGAAAATTACAGGTTGATTTATCTACTTCCCTGAACTCCTCCGGTGGTCCTCCGGTAATTTTAGTCCTGTCCGCTCTCAAGTCTCTGAGTTTCATCACCTCGCATTTAGTAAAAAAGCTATTTGTCTACTGATACACACCGTAATTACACTTTGGGCAGATTTTCCACGGAGATCCACGTAAACACAACTGCGAGTGGAAATGGAGGAGCTACTGAACGCCATGTCATGTGACCGAGAAAGCCTAGAAAAATTCACCTGTCCTCCTGTATTTTTTATTGCAGTCCAGATGCAAGAGTTTTATCACTGAAGTGTGAAGTGGGAAATATTTTTCACAGACGTCCTAACTAATCCCATCCGGATAGGACTTATGTTTCTTTTAGTATCTTATGATAACAGAGCGTAGTTAATTCATGTTTCATCATCTTTGTCTTTGTTTTGTGTGAAATTGACCAATGGACTGTCAGGGAATCACTATGTTTACGTCATTAAATTCATGTTTCTGATTAAGCAAATCTTTAGTAATTTTCTAAAAGTGTCCATGAATCATTTTCCACACAAAACCTGTCTATGAATTATATAGAGTCTATGAAATATAGATGAAAGATCACGTATACTGAAATGCAACAGTTTGAGAGGCAAAAACACTGTATTGTCGCAAAAAATCAACATGCTGGCACATTGCTTGACCCCAGATAGATCATTTGAAATGAATAACTCCAAATTAATGTTAAAGTTCCGTAAGTAGACTGAAAGTGTTTTTAAGAAGCATTATGTAGCACTCATGTTCTAATTGTAAATTTATACTGATAAAAAAAAAACAGTACCATCGTTTTATTGCCATTAAACACAACTTGATATTCTAACATTAACCTTTTTAACATTTTCTAACCGTACAGTATAAGCAATTTAAAGACAAAACACCTAAACACTTGGAATCAGCTGACACTTCCCTGAAAGGCATTCCTTTATTTACAGTTTAAATCAATTAATGTATATGTACTTATTTATTAATTCATTTATTCATCCCACACACTAAGAGACTTTTTTACAGCCTTTACAACTAACCACAGAATCTGCTTCGCTGAAAAACATTCTGCCCATGTTTTTATATCTGTAATCATATAACTGTACGTATATAACTGTCATTCTGCCAAACACTGATAACAAAAGTCAGTTTATTCTCAGTAAACTGCGGCTCCGTTTTCAGTCGAAAAAGCACCAGCAAAACTGTTCCACGAAAACAACAGAGCACTTTTGTGTGAAGGACAATATAAACTACAACAACTGCCAAATGTACAGAGTGTACAGAGGCTATCACTGTGCAATAAGGATATATTAATTAACATTACTTAATATCTTAACTTATTATCAGTTCATACTACCACTACCTCTAACACTATAGACCATTACACAGTTTTTAAATGTCTCAATTCATTATTATATACAACAGGCTAAGTTAAATTATTAAAATATAGAAAAACTAGTGTCAATTAATAATTATAAAAAATAGCAGAGATATTACTTTTCACAATGCTTATTCCTGTTGTAAGTATTTAAAAAAAAAAGCTAATTCATGTAACTTATGTGATTTAGTTTCTAAAAAATAGAAACTAACAACAAAAACAACCTAAAGTATAAAATATTGGTCCTCCAGTGTGAAATATGTAAATCACCACCATGTTATCATTGTGATAAAGGTGCTGTAAAGGCTCTGGATCTGATAGCAGTGTGCTTTTTGTCAACATGCCTGTATCATTCCATGGACCACTGGTTACTAAGTATCAACAGTGGTTGCTTCACTCTGAGGTGGAAGGAACCACCAATAGTAAAAGCCCCATGTCGAGCAAAACAGAATTTCCCTCACTATTTTTGATACATTCATCCTCCTAAAAGGTAGATAAGATGGCTTATTAATTTCATTCTGATATGACCACTGTTCTTCATGTATCTAAGTTCCTGACCTACTAATTAAAATAAGCTTGTTCAGGGCTGCTTCAAAAATGTCAAAATAATGGCATATTGTGTTCGTGATAACAGCATATGTATTTACATAATTATTATATTATTTCTTTATATATTTGATTTATGTTGAAATATAGATTAAATTCCATAACTAACACTTCTTACTTCTCCTGTCAGGTTGCATCAGACACGTGAAGTGGACGCAATTGCAAGAAATGTTTTATTAATAGAAATAAACCAAAATAAACAAACAAACAAACAGAATAACTAGGAGAAACACTGAATTCAAAAAGACAAAGAAAAAACCTACAACCTAACCGACGTGACAACAAGAAACAACAAACTAACACTAAAAACACAGGGGCTTAAAAACACATGGAGGGAGCAGGAAACAAGAAGCACATGGGGAAAGGTAATGAGGGGGCGGAGCTACAAATGAATACAGGTGGGAGCAGAAGGGCGGAGAGAAGGAGAGCACAGAGAGGGCCAAGTGCTTAGGAAGGTATAAAAACAAAAAGGAGGGCAGGTAAAACACAGAGACAGACAGGAGAGACACAGAATGTGACGAAGGTGTGATATCTCCCTTGTTCTTCTTTCTCTCTCTCTCTCTCTCTCTCTCTCTCTCTCTCTGTCTCTCACTCTCACGCTTTCTCTCTATATTTTGTATTCTTACACGTACACACAGCTGCAGCTCCTTTTAATTTTGCACGTTTACTTGCTTACCTGAAAAAATCCATCCGTTTATCTGTATAAAAGTTGTGTAAGCCAAAACATGCGTGCTCTGCACTACATTAGTGTTAATTTACTTTATTAAAGCTTCTGTGTCCAAAAAAAATGTGTTTGATGCTAAAGCTCTCTGTTATACTTTTACTCAGCACATTAACAGATTCTAAACGACAAAGCTCCAAGAGTAAAAACAGCTTTACATGGAAGTACCTGCATTTATTTATATTTTTTTATCGTGATTTTTTTATCATAATTAATCACAAAATATTGTATTGATAAATAACACTATTTAAGACTTAAAAGCCCTTGAAGAGAAGATGCGGTAAGTAAGGTGTGTTCAGGTAAATTTGTGGCGTATTGCTATCTTGGCAACAGAAAGGACAGGTGCGCCACATGTATGAAATGACAAGACAGATGTTCATTGCTATCTTGGCAATGCTCAACACATGTACACCCAAACTCATAACACACTTATATATATAAAAGTGTATATATATATATATATATATATGTATATACATGAATTAACAATGAACAGAATGCAAAAAAATACCATTGCTGTTACAATAAATGACCTGCTTTACAGCATGAACAAGCAGGTCAGTTTCCTCTGCTGAGAGGTCCAGAAACACTGCACCATTAAATTAGCAATCTGCCAAAGTCAGAGTGCACCTGGCTTTTAAAGAATATGGCAAGTAATACGCTGAATGGTTTATTTCACGTTACGCTCAAAAGACACCCATGATAAATCGAGAATTAGTACGTGCCTTTTGCACGTTTCATACTTTTTATGCGTGCAAGGTGTACTTTTCCCGTCTTTACGATAGCAAAGACTCACTGACATGCCCTATATCAACGTACAAGGTGTGTGGTTGATGGCTTACCTACATATATATCGCGAAAAAATGGACCCATAGTATTTGAAAGTGAGTCGTCTCTTTGAGTCTGACCCCCTGACGAGTTCAGACAGTGTTAACAGTAGCTGTGGTCCGGTACTCAGTAGTGCAGTAAAAATAGCCCTGGCCCATTAAGCCCTAATATATCTTTATCAGCTAATCGTCAATTACTGTGGCAGAACAGACTATCACTCATTTAATCTTATTATCTGATGGACCACAGGCCGGCCATGTCGCATGTGTGTGTCTGAGCACTTGCTTGCTTTCAGTGAGAGAGTGATTTAATCTCAGCCAACTCTTTCTCTCTCTCTCTCTCTTTCTGATGTGGAGCCCAAAACGGCTGTCTTCAATCAGGCAAATAAAGCTAATATCCCCACTCTATCACCAATTAAGTGCTTTTAGAAGTGGCTGCACCAGCACTATTAAAAAAAAAACTAGCCTGCTGAAACCCTTTTTTTTGCCAACTTCATTACATCTCATTTGGCATGGATGCTTCTTTCGCTTTTCTTCACTGCAGAAGCAAAAGAAGACGAAAAAAGACGAATGCAGCCACTGACAGATCCGCACCGGTCTTAGCGCTGCCTTCAGGTAACGTCTTGATCTGGTTGACCCGGCAGTGACCCGCTGGAAGGCGCTCTGTCTGGGCGGCAGCTGCTGTGTGTGGCTGCTTTTCCACTTGGAAAGAAAACGCAGGAAGATTCCTGATCCAGCTCCGCTGCCAGCCCAGCAGGCCGCTACCTGCTTAGTGAGCTTCTATGGATCCGCCCGTATGTGGGAACTCCTGGAGGAATCACGCTCAGTTTCCTTTCTGTCACTCTCTCAACACCCTCTTTCTTTCTTTCTTTTATCTCTCTCTCTCTGTGTCTCTCTCTCTCTCTCTCTGACTGTCTGTGTCTCTCCCAAATCCACTGCTTCCTTTGGATTAGGCACATTAATTACATTACAAGTGTCTGAGACCGGTAATTGCACCAATCCTATTGGCACTCAGATGTATAGTAGAGTCCTTCTTGCGTGTTTGGTGGCTTATTGCAGTAAAGGGTTCTTCCAGGGTTCTTCAGTACAGACAGGCTCTGGACTGTTTGAATAATGATTTTCTTCATGATGGAAAATGTCATGAAGATTTTTTTTTAAATGGAATCTTCTTAGAAATTATTTTCAGTTTTATTCAGCATCAAAAAATGATTCTGTAACACTGTAAAGTAAAGGTCGCAAAAAACAGTACTTAAGACAGTAATGAACACTGTTAAATGGTTAAGTAATGTCTCCGCTAATTATTCATTGACACTAGTTAAGAAATGGTTAAAAATTACTTAATTTTAATACTTTAGAAAGTTGTAAAAAAAAAAAAAAATCATGCCATTGGTTAAATGATTCTTTGTGATGATTGATAGTGTTTTAGCTAGTGTTAATTAAGTATTAGTAAAGGTATTCTGTCGTAAGTACTGCTAATTAATGTACACTAATTTTAAAGTGTTATTATCAATTAAAATGTTCTTAGGCCATTAAACTACGACAGTATAAATGCTAAAATACCTGATAAACTGTTTTCCGTGACCATCCATTAGGAACAGCCCATAAGAAAACAGTCCACACACACATGATCATGACAACTCAATGCTATGTGAGGTTTATTTGTCCAGTAATAGGAAAAAAAGCCCAGCAGATTGGGTCTTTTTATGTTTAGTTTTTATTTATTTATTTATTTGTTTATTTATATTTAGCGCAGCATGGTGAAGCCAAAGGCTAATTTCCAGAAGTGGACAATACAGTTCTCTATTCTATTCTATTTAGTACAGGTAATGGTTCTGGATAGAATCACAACACTCAATGCAATACAAAGTTGAAAGGAGTTTTTTTTTGTTCTTCACTAGGTTGGAAAGTGCAATGTACATGTTTTTTTTTTTTTTTAAGAAATACACTTATTGTTACAAGTCAGGGAATGGTTACCATTCATTAGAAACTTAGACATTAGAAAGTAATTGTAGAAAGCCAACTCCTTCCTGGTAAAATAGTTCTTTTTATGACTATAAGAAACAGCATATAAACAGTTCTTTAAGGGTTCTTTATTACAGCCAATTATTTTATATAGAGTTTGAATGATGGATTATTGTATCTCCTGATTCTTCTCTTATGGTGGACCATGTCAGAAGATGGTTCTTTAAAAGATCTTTGGTGCTAATGACTTGGTTCCTTTGAGCAATGCAAAGAAAATAGGTTTCACTGTAGTTACGCGCCAAAGAACACTTCCATATCCATTAAAACATCAGTTCTTCAGAACATTTTCATCTATGTATATCTAGCTGATGCTCTTATCCAGAGCAATTTACAAATTTGCCAGTGTATTAAAGAGGTTAGGATTAAAGTGTTTGGAGTTTTCCCCAAGGACTATTAGATAGTATAGATACCCATTGTAGAAATTCATAATAATACGTCTCCCAAACGGTGCTGGCAGAGAGTGGTCTTATCCATTGTACCACAGCAATCAAAATACAATAAATGCAAATCAAATAACCATGTAATGATCAGATGCCTGGTCTAGACTATCACAAATAGGATTTACAAGTAAATATTTAAATATATAGAATCACAGAGAATTTAATATTTTTAAAACTTTTTTTTTATTTAATGGGCCTTTTAAACTATTGATTACCCATGCTGAGGAATCTTTTTTTGTGTTTAGAGTGTGCTTTGTATTCATCACTTTACGAGGTTCACTCGACACAGCTCCACCAACTAGGTGTTCGATTGCAGTCTGTCGTCCATCTGTTGTCAAGCGCCATTTGTCAGCTCCTCATTACCTCATTTATCATTGGTCAGTTCCTGACTACAGGGTGGCTCTGGTCAAGCCAGCAGTGAAACTGACTTGCTAGCGGCATGGTTGTATAGTATGTAGTGCTGGTATGGGTGGATCATATATGACAGCGTGGCTTGGTTTTTCCCCATCAGTGTCACTGCTAAGTTGAGAGTGGTCCACTCTAAAAATAGAGGGACTTTAGGTGTCAATGGCTGGAAGGGTGTCTGCAGTGACTGGAAGTGAATTTGCATTCGTGTCACAGCCATCGACGCCCAACTCACTGACAGAATCATTTCAAGCAACAGCAAATGAAATCTGCCCTGCTTATGATGAATCTCTTAAGAATATTAGTTAAAAAATAATTTAATTAAGATTTTTTTTGCAGTGTTAAATCTGAACACTGAGAAAAGTGCCATTAATACTAAATGCTAATAATAATGCTAATATATAGAAACACAATGGAAACCTGCCGTTAATGAATTTATATCTGACATAATTTTTCCTTTCAAGAGTACAAAATAAAGTGAAGAGAAGGACAAAGTGAGACAAAAGGAAAGCAATAAAACCTTAGTTTATTTGCCTTCCTCCCAGTTTAATTACAGTTAATGCTCCATAGACTTGTTTGTAATCCCTCCACACTCCCACAGATTTGAAAAGGCATAGGCTTATGCTTAACACACCTACTTTACCTCAGCATTTAACCCATTCTAAGTACCTGAAAACAGTCAAATGAGAATTCTGATAACTGCCTCACTACATCTAACCACTCACTGAATTGGATCTGTGATCCAATTCATTACATTACATTACATTTGGCAGACGCTTTTGTCCAAAGCGACTTACAATAGTGAAGTACAAAAGTAATAGAAGTTAAAGGTAGAACATCTTCAGACAGGGCCTAAAGGAGGTCGAAGGGAAATAATGGGATAGAGGAGTGAAGGAGGGGAAGAAGGAAATGAGGTAAGAAGTAGTTAGTGTGTTAGAGGTGTTAGGAGAGTAGGTGCTCTTTGAAGAGCTCTGTCTTCAGGAGTTTCTTAAAGATAGTGAGAGATTCTCCTGATCTGGTAGTGGAAGGTAGTTAGTTAGAGGTGTTAGGAGAGTAAGTGCTCTTTGAAGAGCTCTGTCTTCAGGAGTTTCTTAAAGATAGTGAGAGATTCTCCTGATCTGGTAGTGGAAGGTAGTTAGTTAGAGGTGTTAGGAGAGTAAGTGCTCTTTGAAGAGCTCTGTCTTCAGGAGTTTATTAAAGATAGTGAGAGATTCTCCTGATCTGGTAGTGGAAGGTAGTTTGTTTCACCATTGGGGAAGAACTCTGTATGAGAACAGTCTGGATTGCTTTGTGTGAATGTTTGTTTGGCAAAGCGAGGCGACGTTCATTGGAGGAGCGCAGCGGCCGGGAGGTAGCGTAAGCCTTCAGGAGTGCCTTCCAATTCATGTACATCCAGTACATGAATACACTTGATAACCTAGCTGGGGGCAGGTACTATATACTATATACTATATACATATATATATTTTACTTTAAAGCTTGCTACTTCTTCTAGCCACTGTGGAGATCCAATAATAGAAATTTTTACACCTTGCTAGATCATTTTATATCAAGCAGGGTTTATATTGCACTATGGAACACCAGTCACAACAGTCTTAAGCTTTAACACACTAAAGGGGACCACAAAACTAGAAGTGGGGAAAAACCCAAATAGGATTGGAAAAAAAAAAATAAAGTGTTGAGGTAAGTAAGACAATGGTGGCTCAGTGGTTAGAGCACTGGGTTATTGATGACAGGGTTGTGGGGTTTGTCCTAATTTGAATACATGGCTTAAGAAGAGACAAGCAATCCAAAAATTACAGAAAGTAATCTGGTTATGTTGCTTTTGTAAAGTTATCCTTTGGATTAGGTTACAATAACATTTTTTAACAGATTATCAGGTATCTGAAATTAGATTCATTTTTGAAGTTACCCTAAAAACTCTAAACTCTAAACCCTGACTGTACACATGCATTTGTTGACAAGCTGTATGATAAAGAACTGGCCAACCGAACATGGGGGCTGAATTTGTAGAGGTATATTGATACAAGGTTTTACACAAATATGACTCCTGATGGTGGGTTACGCAACGTTAATCAGTGCTTTTAAGATAATTGCTTTACTTTAATGCTCCACCAAACTTACATGGAGCCTGGAAAGGAACTGACAGAGAATTAATAATTTTTCCCTATTACAAGTCATTGTACCATCAACGTGATTTTGAAGTTGTTATTTTAAGTAAAAATTGATTCATAATATTGCTTTTAGGCAGATATGTAAATGAGTACAGGTGTGGGCTGACTAAACACAGTTTTTGCCACAAAAAAGTTCCCTATAAAAAGGCTCTCTGAGGCTACTTTTGAGAGGTGTACCTCTTGGAGATAGACTTTGAAAGTAAGCATATCTTCATACTGAAAAAAGCAAGATGGCCTCTTTGACAAACTGTCCGGAATCAGAGTCAGAATCAGAATCACTTTATTTCGCCAAGTGTGTTACACATACAGGGAATTTGGCTTGGTGAGAGCAACACATGTATGACATGTAACAGTTGCACAGACTATTGACATATATTACACTATGAAAGAAGGTACAATAAACAATAAATAGAAAAAAATATATATATAGTTTAAGGTACTAAAGGAATAAAGAGCACTGAAGAGCAATAGAAGCTTAGAGATTAATGAAAATGAAATAAAATAAAACAAAAATCAGCACTGTATACACATGAATATTATTGTATCCAAAGATTCTTGAGGTAGGTTTATGTTAAATACTGTTTAAAGAAAGTTGCAGATTATGTTTATTTACATTACAGAAGAACTGTATCTGTACAGCTGTGCAAATAAGCAAAGTGCAAGTGAGTTAGTTGTAAATCTGGTCAGTACAGTTCAGTGTGTAAGGCTGGAAACTCAGAGGTGTGCTACAGCTCTGGAGAAGAAGCTGTTAGCGTGCTGTGTTGTGCTGGTTTTGATGGTCCAAAGCTTTCCACCAGAGGGGAGAGTCTGGAAGAGATGATGTCCGCCATCAAGGCTGTCTGTCAGTCATCATCGGGTGTATAAACCGTGCTGATTTTCAAGCTGTTTACAGCTACATGTTTGACAGTGTGCGACTGAGGGGTGGAAACCTCATGAATGAACCACTTAGTGACATATACGTATATGTGTGCCATTAAGTATATGTCCTACATTGAGGTTGATGTTGTGTGCATGGAAAACCGCTGTCAGATTTCTTCTCCGCTTCTGACCAATCACAGTAAAGTTGGTGGGCTGGTGGGAACGTGTTGGAGTTTTACTTTGCACATCTGCTTCTGTACTGATTTGCATACCAAAGAAGAAGGGATGGATTGTGTTTTCCCCCTGTTTTCACCTTGACGAATATCATCTGGAAATTCATTTCATCTAGTTTATTTCTGTAATCGATTCGAGAGCAAGAAAGGGAGCAAGAGGGAAGAGAAAGTAGATAAAAACCAAATGAAAGGAGGTAGATTAAAAGGAGAGGAAAGACAAAAAACCAACCCCACATCCTGGTGTAGTGGTTACTCTGTCTCTCTTTTTTACACTCTCTTTTTTCTCAACCTAGTTTATTTCCCCTTATGGGCAGAGTGAGGTGTTTTTCGTCAGCACAGACAGAGAGGGGTGTGTGGATGTTTACCTGTTTAAACAAGCTACACAAAAGCTAAGAGAAGCGGAAAGAAGCTGGTGTTTAAAAGGTGGGGGTGGGTGGGGGTTTGGGGGTGACAGATTGATTGGTAAGAAAACAGGAAAACTGTTAACATGCATAGAAATACAACCTGCATAACGGTGCCTTAAAAATTCTACATTTTAACCAAGAAAAAGTTAGTAAATCTCAAAATAATGAAACAATTTTATGACCTTTTCATGATAAATGACCTACATAAGCATTTCCAAAGGCTTATACCAACAAGGCTTTATGCCACTTTTCTTAAAAACTCCTTTGGTTAATTTGACTGTAATTACAAAACAGAAAATGTTAGGACAGCTGATGCTTGTCAGAATAGATAATTGTAAATGTTTATGTAGGTTTATATCAATTGTCAAGAAAAGCATGTGTACAGTAGATGCCATGTAGCTTTAGGAATTATGCCCTACCGAAACGTTTTACCTAAAAATAGTAGTATAGTGACTGGTCCACCCGCTAAACAATAAAGAAGACTTAACTAAGAAAAAGGCAGAGACATTCACCATACTTGTGTTGGATACAGATAAAAATCATACTAGCAAGTGAGTATACTCTGTGATCACACATGCTACGCAAAGATAACGGTAGACAAGCATCACTGCAGCACCCTGGAAGTACCAAGGGTTAGTTAGGGGCTAGCAGTGACAACCTCAATATTGAACCCACAACCCTGTCATCAATAACCCGAAGCTCTAACCGCTGAGCCACCACTAACCCTAAAACTAAGAATTTGATGGTTTTTACTTGTCAAGATAGGGAAGTAAATAATCCCGAGCTTCAGAAACATTTCTAAAAGCTCATTCTAAGTGTCACTTATTATACAGGGCATGACAGGAATATGCCCTTATTATATAGGGCACATTCTGCCCAATATCGTTGTCATTTCTGTCCCCAGGAAATTACATGTATAAATGTTCACACAAAATATTTTTAAAATGCATTTTATTATTAAGCTTAGTGTCTTGTACATTGACGTGATAGAACAAGTAAGATATGTAATTAAAAAATAAAATAAAAACTACTTAAAACAATAAACTTTACCATAAAATATAATTATTAAAACCCTTTAGAGATATATGCTTAGATTTTTTCATAATAAATCTATAATATTTAAGTTAATATACACATTTTCGTTGTGTCCCTGGGTTTTTACTCAGTCCTGTTACTGTAAAACATTACCCCATCTGAAACATCTGGAACATTCTACAAGTCTCATTTACAACAGGAAGTGACATCAGCTGGTTCTTCTGAAGATCATGGGAAGACAATTTGAGAAGACAAATTAAGTTCCCTCATTTGTTTTTCTGTATATTTGATCTTATTTTAACTTTGGCTGAGGAGGTCAATCTCAACACCTAAATTACCTAAATTATTTTTTTCCCCGTTACTCAAAATGTAAAAAGTAACAGGAATGAGTGCCAGTAACAGAAGTGAGTTCCAGTAACAGGATGGAGTTCCAGACTATCTTGAGAGAAAATCAAAGAAATTGGTGGACTTGCTTTTAAACATGGTTTTTAAGAGACATATACGTTTTTGGTAACAGAAAATTGAAATGTAAAAAAATAAGTAAAGCTGCCTAGGATTGACGAGCACATGTTTTGAATAGTTAAAAATATGTGTTATTAGATTCTCAGTTGAAAAAAGAAAATATTTAGTTCAATTTGGGACCTCAAACCTAAAAAGAATGTTTTTTTTTATATCAGCAGAGAAAGACATGGTCAGAGTGTAGAGACAGCCATTATCTGTAAACCATTTAGCAGAGAGGAATACACCTAGTTTACGCTACACAATATTAGCCATCACTAAATGGTTTTCCAGTCACAGGCTGTAGATTCGCCTATAAAAACCTCACTCGGTGACTTCGCTCAGTTGTGTAGGGTAAACTGGAGAATGATGGTTGCTGAGTGCTTGCCAACAAGTCACAGACATCTGGCAAACATCTAGCAGGTTTAATATCTAGACCAGTCAGTGAGAGTCAAGAGTCAAGAGTCAAGAGCAGCAACTACCACCTACCACCAATGAGAAAACCTTGAGGATCTTTTGCATTGCTAGTACTTATGTGCATTTATTTCTCAGGATAAAATTTGTTTTAGGTCAGCAGCCAGATTAGTGTGCAATTTTTCCAAGAAGCCCATGACCCCATATTGATGATCAGTCATGTACTGTGAATTCAGCAACAACTGAAAAACATGTGATTAAAACACAACCAGTCGTGCAGTGTGAACCAGGCACTGAGAGCCCAACAGTGGCAGACCTTAGTATCAAAACCACAGCCTTGCTATAGATAAACTCTCTATTCTAACCACTGAGCCACCACTGCCCTACTAGTATACAATGCTGCAAACCTTCCAGTTATTGTGCACATTATGGTGCCCACCTACCCTATAGGTCACTAATCATGTTATGGGTCTTTATGGAAGGGTACAATTGCAGACTGCAGCCCATCTGTTGCTCAATTTGTCTGGCACACTCTGCTCCGTTCATAATTAGTCCGTTTCTGACCACAGGGTTGCTGTTGCCCAAGTATTATTTGCGTAGTGAAGCCTTCTCTGCACAGATTCTCTGAACTATATATTTGTGTGTGTGTTTTTAAAATATAATATAAGGTTCCTATATAGTTCTTGGCTTGGGATAAAGATTCTGTATTTAAACCTGCTGCATTTTCTGGAGGTCTTTCCAAGTTATGCCTTTTTAAGGAGCCATCTTGTTTTGAAATTGTTTTGCTGTAAAGATCTGATTGCATTTATCCAGAGTAGTATTAGCTGGATGATTACTCCTGGCACTACAACTGATTCAAATGGGCCCTGGATGGAGCTCCATCACTCCCAAAATGCTTTGGTGTGATACATACAGTAGCGTCTTATTCTATTCACAGAAAATCTCAATGAAGATGAAATATTTTGTATAGTGTATACAGAAAACATAACTGAACACCTGTGTCAGTAATGGGTGCCCCTAGCTGATTTTGCCCTTTAGATAGGGTGTATGCAAACCTCAAAACACTGTGTGCACATTGAACATTTCATTAAATCTACAGTTATGTATTTTCCATGAATTTAAACCTAAATTATCAAATAAACAGACAAACCAACAACAGTAAAACAGGGAAATGCTACAAAGAAGAGGTCAACAATACAAAAGGCATTGCTAGCCCTTTTTTAGGGGGGCACAATCACCCCTTAAAATACAAGCAAATGAGCATAAATGTTAAAATCTAAGTAAGTAGATCATTTAACAGAAGTTTAAGAACGTAAATACAGCAGTCTCTCCCTCACTGCACAAAGTATGATCCACTTCCTCTTCACTTCACACAAAATTAAACTTTACTCTTCATTCTGTTCACATAATGGTTTTTTCCAAAGTAAAGAGCAGGTTCAGCTTCAGGTGAGAAAATAAGGTAAAAAAAAAAAAAACTAATTGCCAAGCATTAACAGATCCATACTTCTGAGTTTTGAGTAGCTTCTGGCTTTTAGCAATTTATACCATATAATGGCGAATTTAGCTGTTGTAGGAATGTTTGATTAACAAAAAAAATATATGTAAAAATGAGCAGCCAGCGGTTTTGTCTTCTTATCTGCTGAAAAGATGTTTAAAATGAAAGAAACACACATATTTCCTTTATATAATAGTTTGTGTGTCTGGTTTTTTATCTACATTATTCTATTTCTTCTCCACACCTGGGAACTCTACTCAAGTTTATTTACAGTCCATGTTTGTTTGTTTTTTATATATAAGGATTTTAATGGGTTAATTGTGTGCTCAACACCCCTAAACCTCTTATGCTAGAATCACCCTGATCAATGTGTAGGTGCTTTAAACGAAATAACTATATAAATGATTATCTATTTTGTTTATTTATTATTTAATAATGTGCAATCTTTAGTCCAGACAGTAGCTTATCAATATAACAAAAAATAATAAAAAAAAAAATGTGAACTGAACTACGTCACTATTTGAGGGCTTTTAAAGACAAAAACAAAGGCTTGTGACAAAGACTTCCTGTGGTTGTTTTTAGCGATGAGTGAAAGCATGCTGCAAAAGCAGTGGAAGCGAGTCTTTAAGATGAAAAAGTGCTATTTCAGTGAAATTCTACACAGCCGTTTTCACTTCTTTACACGTATCTCTCATCTCAGCTCACGAGCCTCGATATAGCATGATGCAGAGCCGTGGTTATGTGTTCCTCAGTGCCATTTCTAAGAATTCAGAGCACCCCATATAACTCTGAATGATCTCGCGTCTCAAAATAGCACCACGGGTATATACTGTATCTTGATGAGTGTGGCCTACATAGGTTAAAATGTATATAGGCTTTTTAAAGATCTAAACGTTAAGATTTCTATATGGTTCTTGGACAAACATTCTGTAGAACCTCTATATGAAAAGATTCTGAAGACTCACACGTCTCATTTATGAACATTTATGAATTTCAGTTGAAACCAAAAGTGGTTCCTGTTTGGCTCCACTGTAGAGACCTTGTTGTGGTTCGTGCATTTCTAAGAATGTATACTATACAGAGTTCTATATGGTGCAGTGCAATCTACAGACGCTTTTTCATCATAGGCCCTGTTCACACTAGACACTTAACAACACTTATCATGTGTGAGCCAATCATATATGACTGGCAGAACGCATAGCTGCTTATATCTCACATCTCACACTATTTCAGCCATTTCTCAGTAAGCTACAATCTGGATCTAAATGGTTGTAAGACTATGTCAAACAATCTAATATTATTTCAATAGCTAAATAGCATGCTTATTGGCTAAAATGCCAAATTTGTTGAATTAGGCAAGACATCAGACCTTAGAGAATCAGGTTACAGTTAGCACACTAGTTAAGGTACCAAATATTCAACCTAACTAGACTAGCAATGCTAGTAATGCATAAATGTTTCTTTCTCAATATACAGTACAATTTGAGCAAGTGTGAACAGGTTCACGGAGAAATTTCAGTTCAGCACATTCATTGGGTTCTTTAATTATTCATACTGTATTTCTTATATAAAACCATGTGCATTATTAAATAACCCTTGAAGTTTTTGTTTTATACCTGCACTTTTCGGTTGGGTTACATTGGACTAATGGAAATTGATTCATTTTCATCCTTGATATGATTCAATTGGGAAGATGTGAATACAGTAAATGCACTTGTTTTGTTTTGGATGTGGACCAAAACAACCCTTTGAGAACATGATCAGACCTCAATCTCACAACAGATAGAAACAAATTCCATCTCTACCATTGATCCATGTTAAAACTAGTCCAGAACACAGGACATTTTTCCTATATTAACTGTCTTGTTCCAGCACCAGGCAGGTGTTGTAAATGTGTTGTAAAGCACATTCTAAACCAGATAAAAAAAAAACTTGATGCAAAACTTCTGAGCAGGTGTGAACACAGTGATTGCACTAATTGGACTAAAACCAAGATCCTTAAAAGGACTGTTCTTTTTGAGCAGGAATGATGATTACTAATCTTGATCCAACCCAACTATCAGATGCACTTTGGTCAAGTTTAAGCTAAACAGCACTTATATCTGTTATACCAGTTTTAACTAGAGGTGGAAAAAGTACTAAAAAATTGTAATTAAGTAAAAGTACCTTTACTTTGCTAAAATTCTACTCAAGTAAAAGTAAAAGTACCCATCTAAAAATCTACTCGAGTAAAAGTAAAAAGTGCTTAATTTAAAATGTACTTTGAGTAAAAGTTACATATTTACTTTGTTTTAAATTGTTTAATTGTTAAATTGTTTTCAATGAACTATTATTAGGCATAAAAGTTTGGATCCTTCAGGCAGTATTTGTTCAAACCACCCCATAAAACATTTTCAAGAACAAGTGGTATAGGTTTCTATGATCCATTTTTTTCTTTACTGTTAAAATGTTATGGTCATATATGTGACTATAAACTGTAATTTTACAGTTTTACAGGTCATTGTTATATTTTAAATGGCAATTGCAATGCTTTAACTGCTATTTACATGTTTTTTTAACATTTAAGCAGATTGTTTAATGATAAAAATACTTACCACCACATGCTTTCACAGGTTTGATGTGGAAGTTTTAAAGCTGACAGCTCTGTCCGGCGGGGCAGGCACATTTTGCATTGTATGAGGACGTTATTGCCTTCTTATTCCATGCACCGGCGCATCCGCACCAATTAATATATTTTTTAATTCAGACAATTGTTTTTTTCCCAGCATTTTATTTTTTACTCAGTAATCAGGAGTTTTCCAATGTAGCGAAGTAAATTACTTGTGTCAAAATGTATTTGAGTAAAAGTAAAATTACCTATTTTAAAAACTACTTTAAAAATGACAAATTACTCATGAAATCTACTCAATTACAGTAACTTGAGTAAATGTAATTCATTGCTTTCCACCTCTGGTTTAACTTAGTAAATTACTTAGATAATTACTACAACTATGAACAGGACCTTCTTCCTGTATTTACTTTATTATTTCAGTTCCAGGCAGGTGTTGTGAATTTTCTAAAGCACATTCTAAAGCACATTCTAAACCAGATTTTAAAAAAGCACATATAGGCTTGACAGTGTTTTTGAGCTGTGGGTGTAAGTGAAAGTACTGTCTATAGATGATGATGATGATTTCTTCCACTCAGGCTGATGTTTAAGTTAAGGTCACTGTATCTGTGAGTCAGATTCATGGGGAAGTTCCCACATCTGAGGTGTGGGCACACTTTAAAGTTATTTGTACTGTTTCATTTTCTTCACCAGTATGAAGACTGGACGGTTTCTTTACTAGGTAGAATATCTCATTCACACCATCCCATCCCCTCACACATACCTTCTCAAATCTAAGCCCAGTTCTGAGAGTTGTTCTCTTCCCACGTTCAGTGTGATAGCTCCACCTGTGGTCATGCGGTAGTTATTTCAGATTGACATTAAGACTTTGTGGTTCTTCTCATGCGTAGACAAGTGGTTCATCTGCTCTCAGCTCAGCAGTGCTGATGTAACACTTTATGATTAACGTGAACATTTTGCAAGATTAGCAAAAACACTTTAAAATCTTAAGCTTCTTTAAATAAAAAAAAAAAAATCTGAATTTTGTTGCTGTAATTTTGCTTATTGCTTTGTAATGTGGTCCTAAATATATTACTATATAACTGTTAAAGAAGTAGTCGTGAATTAAGAGGGATTATATGAAATTATGGTTTAAATGAGGCTTAAGTGAAAGGGCAATGGAATGGGAAATGAATGTAACCATTATGAAATGCATCCATACGCTTTGGCTCACACGCCAAGTCTGACAGATCTAGCTTGGAAATTCTGAAAGTGTGAACGTCACTGGGTTTCTGATGTTTCTGTGAGAGGCTGGAAAGGTAAAAATTAAGAAGACTGAAAAAAATGGGTTCAGTTAAGAAAGCTCCGGATTTACGTAGGTGGTTTCTCCTTGTGAACAAATGGTTCATTAAGGCATCAAAATGCGAATAAAAAAAATGTAGGAGGGATGAGGTGTGAAACCCAGATGAGTACTATAAGTACTCAGAACCACAGCAGGAAGTTCAGTGGTTTTAGCATCAAAGTTAGAAGCATAGAGGATTCTTGAAAATATGTGCAGTGTAAGTCTATGGGAAAATGATCATAAGTTATTGTTATGACACTCTGTGTTCTATAAAAAAGTGGTACATCTCATACCCAACAAAGGTATTGCCTGTATTCATTTTGACAGATAACAGTATGCCGTGCTTTGTGACATAACAAGAACGAATCTACAGCAAGCCTTCTGACACCTAATGATTTTGGCTGACTACATTCAGGTCAGGAGAAAGGGGTGTAAATTAGATTATTAGATAATAAAGTATAGAAGTATTAGATACTCAATACTTTAGTCTTCTATGAATGACCACGTTATACATTTTAAACTGCATGCCAGTTAGAGTTTAGATTCTCCACCCAAGCCCAGCATGATATATTCAGTGATGTAATGTTAGTATTATTTTTTTTTTACATGGCCCTACTTCTTTGCCCTGTGTGAAAAAGTCCCCCCCCCCTCCCCCACAGTAAAAACATAACTGTGGTTTATCACATATGAGTTAAATATCTGTAGCCACACCCAGGCCTGATTACTGCCACACCTGTTCTCAATCAGGAAATTACTTAAACAGGCCTGACAAAGCAAAGCAGAGCAATATCCAAAGAAATTTAGCAACATCTATCAGTCTGAAAAAGCTTATAAAACCATTTCTAAAGTTGTGGGACTCCAGTGAACCACAGTGAGAACCATTATCTACAAATGGCGAAAACGTGGAACAGTAGTGAACCTTCCAATGAGTGGCCAGCCAACCAAAATTATGCCAAGAGTGCAGGATTGACTCATCCAAGAGGTCACAAAAGACCCCACAACAACATCCAAAGAACTGCAGGCCTCACTTGCCTCAGTTAAGATCAGTGTTCATGCTCCACCATCAGAAAGAGACTGGGCTGCATGATGAAACCATAAACAGAACCATGAATTTGGCTATCTACCGTGAACGTCCTGCCATCTGTCTGTGCGCTCAAGCTGCAAAAACTTGGGTTCTGCAGCAGGACAATTATCAAAAACACACCAGCAAATCCACCTCTGGATGGCTAAAGAAAACAAAGTGAAGATGTTGGAGTGTGTAACGGTGGTTTTACATGTGTTGTACTACTGTGCATGAGCGCTAGAGTTCTAGTGTTCTGTGTGGGATGGTGAGCTAGCTGTAGCATGGCCTCCGCTCTGTTGGGTCTATCCTAAGTTATCCGGGCAGTAATGGAACTTGTGTATTTTCCCTGCTAGCCCCTCCACCACACGCTTTTTCACCCAATACAAGTGACCTAGTCAATGTCCTGACAAAAATCCTATTGAGATGCTGTGGCATGACCTTAAAAAAATCAGTTCATGCTGGAAAATCCTCCAATGTGGTAGAATTACAACAATTTTGCAAAGAAGAGTGGACCTAAATTCCTCCACAACACTGTGAAAGACTCATTGCCAGTTACGCTCGATTGCAGTTGTTGCTGCTAAGGGTGGCCCAGAGGCGGTCTTTGCATAGAGGCATTGCTAGGCAACTGCCTTGGGCCCCTTCCACTGCAGCCCACTGTAGGGGCCCCATACTTAGCTGCAAATTTCCATAGGCCTACAGCTGGTAATACCCTACTGCAATAAATATGCCTAATTGGCATATTATTTTATTATTTATTATTATTCTATTATTATTATTCTATTATTATTTATATCTAGGTTACAGATTGTCTTCGTTTTTTCTACATGTCTGTATTAATTTTAAACATTTCATGTTATTCAGGCAAATAGAATAAGCCTGCTCGTTGTGCGTTGGGAAACTTACGCATTGTCAACCAGTGTTGGGCTTACTTTGAAAAATCAGTTATATTTACTAGTTACTAACGGAGTTACCTCACTATAAATGTAACTAGTAAAAAAAAAGTAATTGACTTACTTTAAATTATGTAAATTCTATTATTTTTATTTGAAAAATAACAAACGAAAAGAACCCAAAATGTTGACAAAAACATAATCTAACGAATTTCAAAACATAGAAACGAAAAACGTTAAAATGGTATTAATATAACATAATATAATATAACAGCTCCATCAAAGAGTTTAGCGTCAGTCACAAGGAAAGCGCGCGGCATTGCATTTTTAAAAAAATAATAAATAAGATCTTATCAAGTGAAGTAAAATATAATGGTAGTAAAAAATATTAAATTCACATATTTATTGATATTTAAACAAGAGAAATCAGGCAAAATGCGCCGCGCCGCACTGCGCTGCCCGCGCGCTCTCTCTCTCGCTCTCTCTCTCTCTTCCGCAGCGCGGAGCTGAATTCAGCGCGAGGCTAGAAATAATTTGAAAACTCAGTTTAGTTAAATAAATTAAGATGAGTGAGGACCTGTAAAGTTAATCAAATATTGTCAAGTATAAAGGATAGGTTGAGGTTTTGGGGAGCTGTTTCAATTATTTGAAACTGAAACTAACTAAAACTGATATTATTCTGCGCACTATTAGATAGCTTTTGATTGTGTTTTAAATGAGTTTTTATTTTATATTAATTATTTTTTATTCATTTTAAATATTTTTAGTATTTTATTGATCAATTTTTTTTTATTGATGGGCCCCCAAGCTAAATTCGCCTTGAGCCCCCAAATTGCTAAGTCCGCCACTGGGGTGGCCCAACCAGTTATTAGGTTTTTCACACAGGGCCATGTAAGTTTTTCTCCATTTAAAAACTGCATTTTATGTTTACTTGTGTTGTCTACACATTTTTTTTTGGCCAATTGGCAATATTCATTTTAAGGGGAAAGCTGCATGCATGTCATTTTATGGCAAACTGTTCTTGTAAAACATTTTTTTAAAGAAAGTACCGATTTTATATTGTTGATTCTACAGAGTTCCTTTAACTGAACACAACACAATGCTCAGGTGATTATAGTTTTACTGGTGACCATAATCTTTTTTCAAATACATTTTACAGCCCTTTTCCAAGAACAGGCTACTCATAGTCACAATGTAAAAGTGGTAAAACACTATGCTAATGGATTAGGACTAAGGTTCGCCCATGTCCAGTTTTGCAGGGCTTTTCTTTCCACAAATATTACACATAACTAAACACACAGCTTTTCTGTGTGTGTGTTTATTTTTTTTTTTCACACCTCTCCTGTTCTTTTTGGCTGACGCAGCCGCCCATGTGGTTCTCGGAGAGGAGAGAGCGGGTGAGAGTGAATTTTGGATGATAAGAATGAAAGGAGGGAACAGGCTGAGCCGTTTCTCTCCGCCCTGCTGTTCTCCTCTTCTGTCGCTGCCTCCAACAACCTGATATTTTAAAGAGGCTGTACCGTCCTCCACTCCAACTAGAGGAGCTGAAACAGAGATATCCATGGCCTGTTGTAGGAATTGGGGTCTCCTCTGCACTGTGTTAAAAACAATATACTGTCTTTACCTATGCAGTTTATCTGTGTCCACATTATTGTCATTACTATTGACAATCTCAACAGTATTCTGTGTTTCGCACCTTCATCACACTGTGATTAATCACAATCTATAAATGTACTCTATAAAAAAAATCCATCCATCTATCCATCTGTTTTCTGTGAAATCAGCTGAAAGTGTTTGGTGTCATCATAATGAGAAAATGTGCACAGATCCACCCTGGCACCACCCCTCCCCTGTGAACCCCCACCAGAGCCCCACCAACAAGCTCAGTTGAAAAAAACCCCTGCTATTTTTCCATTTTAGCAGACTTTGTCTGAGGGAGGGATCTGTATCTGCTGTCCACGGCAAGTCAGCAGACGATGGAGATTAAAGTGCCTTCAAATAATGAGTTTTGTACTATAATTCAATAAACAATAATTCTAGACTTTTATGTGTTAAATTCTGTAAACTAAAATGGAAAGGACCCCAACTCTAACTGCAGAATGAGGTCATGGGTGAAGCTACAGTGTGATTCAGAAGAAGTTCCTTATAAAGGAAGAACAAAATCAGCTGCTTCAGCCAGAAGGGAAGAAGAACAGCAAATTCTTTGAAATGTTTTGAGAACAAAATTAACCAGAAAAATCCAACAAGCTAAGTGTTATTCTACAAGCTATTAACACATCAAGTTGCCTTGGATGTGTAACATATAAAAGTCCAAAAAGTAACAGGAAATCATTGTAAGATTATCATATTGGTTGTATTGGAATGGATGTAACTCAAAGTGAGATGTAGCTAATTAGGACTCCCCCTATCACTAGTGATGCCCCAACACCAGGAGGGTGAAGACTAACACATGCCTTCTCCTATACATGTGAAGTCAGACTCCGCCTCTTTTCAAACTGCTGCTGAAGTAGCATTGCTGAGTAACATCACAGCGTGCTTGAAGGAAAGCGCAGTGACTCGGTTTCGATACATCAGCTCACAGACGCCCTGTGCTGATCGACATCACCCTTTGTGATCGCTCAGGGCTCCGGTACATAATGTAATATAAAATTGATTACATAATGCCTTTATACAGACATACACCGCAATGTAAACAGTAGTATTAACTACTCACATCTAATGACTGCCCAAAATAATTGTTTATAATTAGTTAGTTGGCTTAGTAGTGCAGTGATTTAATATTATTTACAGTATATACAGTAAGAATTTTTTTTAAAAAACAACCATAGCACACCACTAAAGTGGTTGGCATTGATGAAAGCACAGCGTAGCCAGCTGTGTCTTTTTCTGTGTGTGTGTGTGTATATATATATATATATATATATATATATATATATATATATATATATATATATATATATATATATAACACAGGATGCCCAAACATTCTTTGATGCTTTGACGTAACTGTGGTGTCAGTGACAGTCCTGTGACTACGCCACAGCATTCTTTCCTTCAACAACGCCAACCACGCATCAGCTTGTAATTTCCAGACCTACTGCAGTCTGGCCATTCTTCTATACTGTGAGGAGGCTATAGCTGTCACAAGACGCCATAAAATCAAGGCAATAAGGCGAACAAATGACAAGCCATAGCCAAACCCACAGCACTGCACGTGCAGCCTCACGCCCAGAGAGTTCAATGAGTTCACCATGCCCTCAGCACTTAAACATCCTGTGTGTGATCTTCACATCCTTCTAGAGGCGGAAAGAACATTGTGAAAAAAGTCAGATGGTGTGAATCTGCACTTTAATCAGACACATTTTATATACATGTACATGTGTGTGTGTATATGTGTATGTTTAATACACTGATGAGATAAAAGAAAACAGTTCATTTTAAGCCTGTAAGTGTTGCTGTTTGATAGTAAGAGCTGGTATCAGTGTAGTATGTTTCCATGGGTTAACCATTAGCAAAGTGGTGGGTGCCACCATGTGCACTGCTGCCACCTCACTCAACCCTTATTAAATGGCTGAGAAATATAAAAACAAAAAAAAGAAAAGAAAAAGAAAAAGGAAGTGTTGAAAAAAAAACAGAAAGGAAGGAAGGAAGACTTCTCAAAGTGCATACTTTCCCTCTCTCTCTCTCTCTGTCTCTATCTCTCTTTCTCTCTCGCTCTCTCTTTCTGTCTGCCTGAGGCTCAGGCTCGGAGATGGGTGACAATGTAATTACGGCCTCCATAAATACAGCCTGTCCTCTGTAATAGTAGCGCTGCTTTGAATAACAACGGTCTGTAATGTTCCCCAGACTGTCCTCCAAATGTAATCTCTAGCGGAGGTCTGTGGGCAGTGTGGAAGATAATCATTAAAAAAAAGGAGAGTTTGTGGTCCAGCCGAAGCTGTGAACACAAATATATAATGTGAAAGAACCTGACTGTATTGAAATGCCTATTAAAAAAAAAAAAAAAAAAAAAAGTTGGTCTTTTAAAGATGGTCTAGTTTCGCATGGAGTGATTCTGTAATGTTAGTCCTTTATTGTTATTTTTGCTGTTTTGTTTCATTGCACACAAAAAAAATCCCAATTTTACATATAAAATAGTGTAAATAAAGTGCACAGTACATTTCTTACAAAATTAACAACAGTTACTACATTAACATGTTTGAGAAATATATCTCGAAAGCAACAATCAGTAACAAATGTGAGCAAGTGTGTGAACTTTGAGTGAGTCCAATTTACAAACACTTGTTTGTGTTTTCTGCCCCACCCATTGCTCCCCAGATGCGAGGCTCACACAGGTTGCCAGTCTGATACAGTATGTGGCACGTGACGCCAGATCTTACTCTGTAGTTGATCAGTGAATCCACAGTGTCACATTGCAGTGTCCAAAATGCCCATCTATACTACACTACACTACAATATGCAGCTGTGTTCTATACCTGGCAAGCCAGGGTGTGGAAATGGGACTAGGTAATAGAGGGGGGCAGATTTGGAGACCACAACCCACAAAGATCTGATTAGAAGATACTGAAGATAATTGAGTCTTTGGCATTGTCATCAGTTTTGAAGCAATGAGTGCAGATTGTACCACAACAGATTTAGTTTAAGCAGTGGTTTGAAGATCATTCATATCATCAATAAAATGGAAACAAACACCTTTCCATTTGTCCTTTATTTGAATATATTTTCCAAATTCCAAATTGAATGTAATTTACATGTAAACATGCTCTGATTTATGCAGATGTTGCAGTAGTGAGCCAATAAAATTGAAGCATTCGAGAGGACATTCATTTTCAGTCCATTAGGAAAAATGCCTGGTAATGAAATGCTCTTTTTATGCTGATGCAGAACAGCAGCCCAGCACTGAGATCTTTCAGGACTGATCAGTTTAATGTGATTGCATATTTAAAGTTTGTTTAAACTTGTTTCTCAGCTAAAATACTAATAAACTTGTGACGAAGGGGAGCAGACGGGAGGCGGACGTAAAAGCGGGTAAGACAGACTTTAATATGTAACAAATAAATAAACAAACATATAAATACATAAACAAACAGGGAAACAAACAAAGAGCTAAGCTAAACAGAAAATAAACTAAACAGAGCTAGGGATATATACAAGGGATAAATACGTAAATATATACAAGAAACAAACAAGGAAATAAACGTGACATACGAGTAACTAGAAAGAAACAAGAGATAAACAGAGCGTAAGGAAAACTGTGAACAAACTATAGCAACGTGGCGAGACAAACGACAGAGGAAGGTGCAAAGGCCGACGACAAACATCAACTAACAGGTACTATAAAAAACTAATATAAAACAATGAACACCTGGGGAAAGGGCGGAGCTACAAATTACAGACATGTGACGGAAAAATACAGGGGAAACACACTAGGAAATGCTGAAACAGAGCGAGGTCTCTACCATGAGACTCTGAGTCACCTTTACCTCAACCAATCAGCTGCGGAAATCAACCTACAGTCCCAACTTGCTGCTTTCAGATGCTCATATTTGGTCTTTTTCCTCCATGCTCCCCACTGCCATAAGTTTGGTCCCGCCCACTTGCCCAGGGCATTGGCTCTTCCCATGCCTTAAATGTACAGCAGGATCCTCCCATGCTTTACATGTACAGCAGAAACCCAGGGGTGGGTTTCCCAAAATGATTCTTAGCACTTAGATGATTTTTAGATGGTCGAGCTAGCTTCACACTGAGTACTCTCTCTCTCCATGCTAAGACATTTTTAATGCTAAGATGCTTTTGAAAAACTGAGCCCAGATGTTAAAAGTCCTGAGCCGACAACAAAGCTAATGCTAAAGATTGTAACTGACACTTGGAATGAGCCTTTATACTGTAAATGTTCTATGTACTCTAGGTTTATGTCAGTAGCCATGGAATGCTTATGTAGGCCTCATGTGGAATTAAATCCTGTCAGAGTAACCATAAAAATGAAATAAATAAAAAAAAAACAGAAACAATGAAGAAATATAGAAAAAAATGAAAAATACAGAAGACAAGATCGCTGAAAAGCAACTGACAGAGCCTTCTTCAAAATAATATGAACCTTTAAGTTATTAATAGAGCACAGCCTTTGCACACACTTATTAGGAAATTGATTTTTTTTCCTAGAAAGCAAGCAGCGGGGAATCGAGCTTAAATCAAAATGACACAAGGGCACTGCACAAGCTCTGAAAACATATTATCCAAGGTCATGTTGCTCTATCATTTCTTTTTTTCCACTTGACAATATTATGGCACTCAAGACTCACTTGAGAAAATGGTAGGATGATTTCAAAGAACACCCTTCTGATTGAATTTGTAAGTGCATATCCCTGACGCAGGTCCATTTGTTGAAGGCTTTTATTTTTCTGTAGAGGAGTTTTAAAATACATGGAACATTCAGTACAGTGCTTCAGTATTTCAGTGCAATTTTTTTTTTGATTTGTACTATTGTAAAGATTTTCGAATCAAATAGTGTGGAATCTACTTTTTAATCTTCAGTTTAATCTAGAATTTTGACCATATACGTAGGCATCTTGATTGAATTGTGTTCGGTTGGTTTGGCAACTTAATAGATTTTTTTCTTCCAAACTTTATCCCTTTAAGTTAAATACGGGGGTTGTAGGCAGTGAAGATGGCTGTCCCCAAAACCATGCCTGTTAAAACCATGCGCCATGTAGGTCTCTTGCCCAATAGGACTGCATGTTGTTGACATCACCAGAGAGTACACTTTGAGGGGCATGGCAGGGTGTAGGGGGTAATTTGGGAGGGGTCTGTAAATGTAGTATTTGAAGTGTGATGAGTGAGAAGCAGATGATCTAAACATGACAGAAATTGGCGATTTTACTACAAACATTACTTTCGGGGCTGTAGACCCTTTTGAGCAGAATTTCTAATAAACATTCCATCAGACAGACACGTCAAACTCAGACTGACTGGACAACTTCTCCCCAAGACCAAGACAAAACGGATTTCAAATGAGGTCGAGTCCAAGAAGAGACAGGGACTGCGTGTTTTAGTCTCATTTCTGTCTCTGCTGATTGCCTTACTCATTCTCTTAAGTACTTCCTTTTCACCTGAGTACTGATTTCCCACACCTATGTGTAGTTCTACAGAAATATACAGTATTGTAGGATCTCCTTTTGCATACTGAGTTCGATATTTTGAGTTAGCTATTTAGCTTTAAATGTTGTGCTCACTCGTGACACTGGTGAAAGCATGTCATAACTGCAATCATAAATAGATCAAGCTGCACATTTATATGTTATCTGCTAAACTAAGTATGTATAACTGGGATCTGTAAAGTAGTAGCAACAGCACTAGGGTGTGTATTTTGGAGCAGTGGTCTTTTTATCTTGGTATTACTGACTTGGCATAGGCTAATGCAGCTTGCGATGCATAAAGCTAGCAGGCTAACTGCAGATAACGTTAAATAAAATCTACATGAGCTGGTTTATAATGTTGCTTACCATGGGATAAGATACTGAACTTGTCTATCTTGCACTCATTTGTGTAGGTTCGGTGTCCTCAGCCTGGCAACCCGAGTGAGCTTGGCATCTGTGGAGGTATGAGCAGAGGAGAAAACTCTCTCTGGTGTTTTAAAATTGGACTATGCACTGCTCATTTCCTACTTATTGCTCCTTTAACTTTTATATGTACAAAACTGGTGTATAATTAGATTATTATTGGCCAATAATTGGGTTATAAACACCTTAATAATTACTATACAGTTATAATACAAATTTAAAATATAGCAGTTACCCTTTGCTTATCAAAGAGTATACGCACATTTTATTTTACTGTATGGACTTGTATATTTTTGGTCTTACTGACCATTTAACTCAAGAGCAACTTAATGACCTTTTTAACACTGATGTTCACAACATTTTGAATTCAAGGCTTCCTTTTGGTGGTTAAACATTATAGTAACTCATTAACAAATGGTAGTAGATTATTTGTGATAACCAAGACATATCAAACTAAATATCTGTGATTCATGCATGCATTTCTTTTTTTTTACATTCTCTTTTACTTGAATCCAAGTTATTTCATATTTTATCTGCTTAATGGACGAAAAAGGATTTTATTATATAGTAGTAAATGAGCTCCAGACAGTATTTTCTTACTAGAACTGTGTGGTACAGCAAGGAAATCTGTGTTTCAATATACATCTATTCCTCCAATTCAGGCCTTTAGCACATTCCACAAAAAAAAAAAAGCTGTGGGTCAATGCAGGGTTTGTAATGAGGTTATAAAGTGTAACCTGAGGCAACTTTGACTTCTGCTTTAGTCAGGACTGCACTTAAGTTGGGGGCCTATTTGAGGAGGTTTAGGCAACCTACCCATGTTCCGCTGTACATTGTGTTCAACAGGAAATCAAACAGCTGACAGACTGATATCACCCGGCACACACACACACATGCACACGCCCACACACACATACACACACATACACACACACACACACAGACACACACACACACACACCCACACACACACACACCCGCACATATGCATAATCTGCCCCATTAAAGAGAGAGAGTGGCTAGTCTAACAGTGATGTCATTGTTAAAGCTGCTGTCTTAAGACTTTGGATTGAAAACACACACTCTTACACACACACAACACTATACTAAACTTCCGGCAGGTTCTGTAGGATGTTTCCCTAAATTGCTGTAAATCTGCTGTGTCTCAGCAGGAAGCTGTCTTTACTCACTGACACACACACACAGCTGCTGGACACACACACTCTCACTCTCTCTCTTTCTCTCTTTCTCTCTTTCTCTCTCTCTCTTTCTCTCTCCCAGACACACACTCTCTCTCTATTTCTTTCTCCCTCTGCTGCTCTCAGATTCTTTTTTTTCTCACACACACACACATAGTCACAGAGACACACACCTATTTATACAGCCCCATTTAAGCAATAAAATCGTCTGCTATAAAACCGTAACTGCTTTAAACAACTTTAAGGCAGTTACAGTAACTTCAGCTTCAATCACAAACAAACACACACACAGAGCAGAGCAGAAGAGTGGAAGAAAACAGGAGTGGAATGAGAAAAGTATTAAAATCATAACTAATAATAATAATAAAACAAAAAAAAAGAATAGGTAATGGAAATCAACAGAGGAGCTCAAGAAGGAATGGAGAGCAGGAGAGCGGGAAAGGAAGAGAGCAGCAGAGCAGGAGAGAGGCGTGCAAGATCACAGAGAGCCGACAGAGTAAAGTCCATCAGTAATTCAGCAGATAAGGTGATGAATCAGCTAGCAGGACCATTTATCTCCATTTACTAACACTGGTCCCTCACAACTCTCTAAAAGCAGCAGTCACTGATCCTCTGGACTTGAGACTCGGAGATACCATCAGGCTGTACACTGTACACAAACCCCAGCATTATTTATTAACTCTGTTCACGTGTTAACGAGGTGGTCAGGTAATGGCATCAAAGGGTTTCTATGCTTCAGGTGAACAAGGTTTATAATTTGCCTGTAGCAGACAGAGATACTGCTTGTGGTAACATAAAACAATACAAATCCTTTTTTTTTAAATCAAGTTCTTTAGTAGGGACTTTAGTAAAGACAATATTTCAACAAAGAACCCTGGCAACTCAAAAAAAAAAACTTTAAATACTAAAATGTTTCTTGGCCATGACTAAAGGTTTATTAATATTTTTGGATAACATATTGTAGTTTGTGGTTCTTTATGTAATCCTTTGCAAATGTTTCTATATGTAGCACCACAAAGTTGTCGAAGTTGTCTACCACTAGTAATGCCCCATTACTTGAAATGCCCCAACACCAGGAGGGTGAAGACCAGCACACGCCTCCTCCGATACATATGAAGTCAGCCACCGCCCCTTTTTTAACTGCTGCTGATGCAGCCGATTAGCATCAAAGCGCAATCGGAGGAAAGCTCAGCGACTCCGTTCTGATACATCAGCTCACAGACACCATGTGCTGATCAACATCACTCCTTTGGAGTGATGAGGGGAAGGAGCACCATCTACCCTCCCAGAGAGAGCAAAGCCTATTGTGCTCTCTCTCTCAGGGCTAATGGTCCTTTAACATTCAATTGGTCTTCAAGGGTCTTTAGTAAAGAGATTCTTATTACAAAGAGCCCTGGCATCTCAAAAAAACAAAACAATATTTGAATACTAAAACGTGGCCATAAATAAATAAGATTTATATATATATTTTTTATAAATAAACAATTTGCTGATGGTTCTTTATGTAACCCTTTTCAGATGTTTCTATATATAAAAGTTAAAGTTAAATCACCTCGTTTAGTGCTATATAAAACAATCTTTGCTTACATTGTATTGTATGATATTTTTTATACTGGGAATTATTTGTACAATTTCATATTTTTAAGTGTTTTTTTTATTGATTGGCTTGGGAATGCCCACACTTGCATCATTTGAGAGGTTTTATCTTGTGAGTGAGGCTGAACACTGGAGTGGATGCCCGTTTTTTTTTTATTCTAATTTTATCAATCATTTCAATTAATTTCATCTACCTAACCCACTTACTAGGGCTCCTCTATCACTAGTAAAGCCCCATTACTTGAAATGCCCCCAATACTAGGAGGGTGAGGACCAGCACATGCCTCCTTTGATACATGTGAAGTCAGCAACTGCCTCTTTTTGAACTGCTGCTGATGCAGCATTGCCAATTAGCATCACAGTACACTCGGAGAAAAGCGCAGCGACTCGGTTCTGATACATCAGCTCACAGACGACTGTGATTCTCATCTCTGCTTCTGAAGGCCCCTAATCTACACAATTATGCTTTTGTCTTGCTTTCACAAACGCACATCAACACTATGAGGGCTTTTTAAGTAGCTGATGAGTTGAATCAGGTGTGTTGAATCAATGTGTGGGGTTGGGAGTGGGGTGGGACAGTCTCCAGGGTCTTGTCTGGAATGAGAAGCTGCTTCACTGCTTGTGTGAAGCACTATTCACACTTATCACCCTTTTAATAGGTGCTAAAAGATCCAAATGATGAAGGAAAGGATGTGTAGAAGTTAGCTCAAGTGTGGGTAGCATCTATATCATTAACACACTAAGAAAAATAAGTACAGATTTGTATTAAAAAAGGGTACAAAGCTTGTCACTGGGGCTATAACTTATATTGAGGTACAAAAACGTACCTTTCAGTGTAAGTTATTTTTTGTACCCATGTTTGTTTGTGCCAGTAAAGATTATAAACATTATCATCAACTAAATATGTCTCAAGAACTTGATGGTGCAAAATTGTCTGGCTTTCAAATTAAAAATGTATATCTAAAATATATAATATACAATATAATATTGTTTATTAGTACAGTGATACAGAATACTGAATGTACATTTTGGTACAAAATCTGTATTTCCTGCTGTTTGGAAAGACTTTGTACTTCAGAGGGAACACGTCTGACCCTGTAAAGACCAATATTATACCTTTGAGGGAACAATTATAAAGAGTGTACCTTTGAGTACAAAAAAGTATTCATATCGTACCTCTGTTTTTTAGAGTGAAGAGTGTGGGAATAGTAAGGGTTATCCTACAGCACAGTTTAGATAATTTAGTCTATACATTAGGCATTGTTCTTTACATGTATTTATACCCTATATAATGAGTATGTTCAGCTACTGTACTTTGCATTGGACCTATCACTAACACAGGTGTGCACAGCTTGTTTAATCAAGCTGTTTAGAAAACCAACCAAACCTAGAAAACCAATGCCAGTATAGCATTGGTTATATAGCAGTATGCCAGTATATGATTCTACAGTCATCATGGCCAGAGCCATTCTTTGGGTAAATGGGTATAAAGTTTTTCTTGTTCCTTTCCCATGTATTGAGATGCCCTGTTTCCTATGTACCAGTGCCACCCAGCCTTGTTTCTCCACTAGCCTGTTTCCTGATGTAATGCTGTGCTGCTCTGTATCCCTGCATTGATTAATTCCTCATATATTTCATATACTAGCAGTGCATTTGACTGGTTAACTTGCATAAACATTGCATTCACATTAATGGAGAAATCTGGTGTGAAATGGACTTGTGGTGTAGTGAAACATAATAACGAGTACAAACTTTGTCGAATAGCCCCTTCTCTATTCACCCACAGCATCCCGAAATATAGCACTTTTAGCTGATGCTCCCAACAGGCTTACATTGCTAGCAATAGGGACATAGTATTGCTTGAAAGTAGCTCCTTATTTAATTGGTAGAATTCTAAGGGCCCTGACATTCAAAACACATTTTTAAACAACTTTGACGACAAGTGTACAGGTAGTTTATAAAAAAAAAGTGTTAAACGCAAAGTACCTTAAGGTAGTGCTCCGTGAGTTCTACTTTGAGCTTGGTAATGGTGTAAAAATAGTGATTTCTTTCCATGGGCAACGCTATGCCCCTGTCACTAGCATTTTAGGACTGTTGGGAGCATTGGCTAAAAGCGCTGTATTTTAGAAAGCTGGGGGTGAACAGAGGAGGGCTATTTGACAAAAGTTTGAGCTTGTTATCATGTTTCACTGCAATCCAAGTCCATTTCACTCCGAATTTCTCCTTAAGCATGATCATAATCCATAGCTTTCATAACTTTTGTAGTTTTTATCATGTTTCTGTTATTTGTTGTGCTGTCCTGTTTATTTGCTGTGCTGTTCATTTTCATATATATATATATATATATATATATATATGTCTTGGTTCCTCTCAAGGTCTCCTTCTCTCAGTTTTAGGTAGTTTTTCCATTTCTCTGCCACCTTGGCCTCCTCAAAAAAAAAAAAAAAAAACCTTGATCCCAGATCTCTGTAAAACTATATTGTGAGAAGTTAATAAATACTATATAAATAAATGTGAATCGAATTAAACTGAATAGAGTTGAATGCCATATATGTCCACGATTTCCTGATCTTTGGAGAAGATTTTGACTTTTGAACTGTTAAATACAGACATAGAAAAACTCCCTATTTCTTCCTTTTTGTCTACAGGGGATAGCCACAGTAATGCCATTGAGCACTGGAATCATGTGCAGTGGAACACTCTGCTCTTCAGGGGAATTCTGCTAAAAAGTCAATATTCCAGAGATGGAGCCAAATTCCACGGAGAAACCCAGATTCCACGAAACCTTCTGCAATCGTGGAAAAGTTCAACACATAGGTTATTCACTCACACACAGACACATGCATACTCCCTGCCAACTAAGGTTTGAGGGCTATGAAACACAAGCTGCTGAATTGTACGTATGCGTGTGTGTATGTGTATGTGTGTAAGTGTGTGGGTGGGTGTGTGGCCGTGAGGGAGGTTCTCGTCTTCTCTTGCTGCTTTGAAGCCTCAGGGATAACCGTGACCTCAGCTGCTCTACTGTTGACAGGCTCCCAGACCCTTAGGCTACCCAGTGGTCAAGTCGGCTAGTTAGGCAAGACTTTTATCCAACGTTGGGGCATAAAAGTGGGGGTTGAGTGGGACGACGGAGGGGTGCGTTTACACTGTTATAGCATGTGAATCAACAACCTGCTGAAAAGTAGGGCTGCACGAAATAAAAAAAAAGTACATTAAAAATGTTCTTTTTTCTGCAAAATATATAGCAATATTAAACAATGCAGGGCCCATGACGTCACCGCCCCAACCCATGCGCTGTCTTCGCGTCATAGATCCCGAACAGTCAAGAGCTGAGTCAGCGCCGAGCACTCAAAACCTGAGGAAAACAGCAAAACAACAGTAATTAGCCCTTTAATCAGGCATTTAAATGGCTTTTTAAAAGGTAAATAAGAGCGTTTTCTAGGATTAAAAGCGTAACTGGAAAAATCTGTAACTGGAAATATCTGCGCTGCAAAACTGTGCTGGACTTTTGGGGCACAGCTTTCAACATGTGCGTTTACAAGCACGTGCCCAACCATGTGGATGGAGGCCATGCGGTTTACCTTGTGTTTACTCCTGCCCTCCCCTTTGCACTTCTTAGGCAGCAGCAGCCTGTCACTCACACAGACAGAGACCAGTGCTGTGTATCTACTTCTACTGTATCAAGAATCAAAACATTGCAACATGACGTGATTGACTTAATTGCCTTAAGTGACATTGCACGTCCTGCGATGTGATTATTGCACATCCGCACAACCTCATGACGATGCTTAAACAATATATCATGCAGCCTTACTGAAGAGATCGAATTAGTTTCTGGTTTAAGTGCGTCTTGTGTGCATTTGGGTTTACATTGGGAGCATTTGTATGTGTCTTGGCCTGATACTCAAATTCGATAAAGATAAAGTGACCAGGTGTAAAGAAGGTCATATACAGTCTAGTCCAGTCACAATATTATGACCACCTCCTTGATACTACACTATACTACACTTACTGTCCATTTTATCAGCTCCACTGACCATATGGAAACACTTAGTTCACTGTGTAATTACAGACTGTCGTGCTTTTGATTCTATGTAAACTTTATTATCCTCCTTTTACTTGATTAGAACGATCACAGATATTTTTGGTGATAGTGGATCATTCTCAGCACTACACTGCTGCTGGACAATGGCCTGGTGGTGGCATGTTAGTTTGTGTTGTGTTGGTGCAGGAGGATAAGACACAGCAGAGAGGCACCTGAACTGATGCACTCATCAAGCCTAGTGCCTACAATACAATCCTGTGGGGGCAGTTGGTCAGGTCTAGGTTCAGCAACAGTATGTGCTGAAAAAATGAGGTCAGCTGACTACCTGAATATACTGAATATAGACCAGGCTATTCCATTAATGGATTTTTTTCCTCTGATGGCACGGCCATATTCCAAGATGACAATTTCAGGATTCCTGTGGCTCAAATTATGAAAGATTGCAGGGTTCAGGGAGCATGAGATCATCGTTTTCACACATGGATTGGCCACCAGACCTAAACCCCATTGAGAAACATGGGAATATGCTAGAGAAACTGGTTTTCGTCTGTGTATATCTGTTTTTAACACAGATACTGTATGTGTAGATTTAGCCTTATACAAACACAGTATGTGTTTTAATGCGTAAAGTAATTGTAATTGTGTAATTCAACCCTTTTTAAATGTACATACATGTCAATTCTGACAGCTGACACACGCATACAACACAACATATCCACCTAATCCAGACGCCTCTGAGTCACACATACCTGTCAAGTCTCCCGTTTTGGCCGGGAAACTACCGTATTTTACTCCTCTTTCCCGCCGTCCTCCCGTATTAGTATTTTCCCGTAAATTTCCCGTATTATACTAAATAAAAAAATATATAGGCCACAGGCGACAATGCACTGACCGCTGTGTGTCTCTTAACCAATCGTGGTGCCGGTTCAAGGAGAAAGTCCCGCCTTTCAGGAGAAACAGCCAATCAGCTAGCTGGTTTTGCGGAGCGTGTGCGGGAAGCCCCGCCCCTCCCCTCGCTGTGAGTTCAGGCAGCTAGTCGGAGCAGCTGTCGTTAAAACTAATCTGGATATACGGAGATTTTTCTAAAAGAAAGGTAATTAACCATGTAAACTGTGATGAGATTGTTTCTGATAGCTGGTTAAAAAGACTGTTCTCTGAATCAAAACATAAATTAAACCCACTGTGTGTTTAATAAAATACAGCTTGTGACTCAGTTAGCTTAACTTTAGAATTAGCTAGATAGATATTCAGGGTTTGAGAAAAATCTACATATATATATATATAATGCCCTGCCCTGATGTGCCTGATCAGCCAATAACTATCATTTCCAAACTCTATTAGTTCAGGGCTAGTTTTAGGGTTTGTTAGAATTTGTTTAAATCTCAAGTATTGTGGTAATGTATTATAATGTAATGTAATGTATTATTTAGAAGGGGTAGAAGAGATGGTTGAGCTGGAGAGAGAGAAAATGTGGAGAGGGCTGAACGATAGAAAGAAGTATTAATGAAAGATTATTAATTGTGTAGGCCCCTTAGGACTATTATTTACTTATGGAATATATCTGATCCATGTTTTGTAAATTTGTGCACCCTTCAATTTCAAATCTATTAAATAAAAAAAAATATATATATATATAATATATATATATATATATATATATATATATATATATATATATATATATATATATTTTTTTTTTTTTCCCTCGTTTGGGCTGTTGGGGCGGCGGAAAAAATCCCTTATTTTTAAGTCCAAAACTTGACAGGTATGGAGTCACATCATGGAACAGATCCACAGAACTTCCCAGTAACCGGACTGCTGTTGGCACACTTGCTGTTTCGTCACTTCTTCCATCAGCTGTGTGGATGATCTGTGCCCTTGGAGCTCATCCACCAGTGTCACAATAACCTCCATCTGACCGCAAACATTAGCTAATGAAGAATCGATACAGATGATTGCTGGGTAACGGTGGCTAATAACCTCTGTTCTCTCCGGTGTTTACTTCATGTCCTGCTTCCACTGAAGCTATTTGTTCTTGGTCACTGTGACTCACTACAGAAGGCTCTGATATGGTCTTCAGAAAGGTTATCTTGAGGTCAGAGTGAGTCATTTTAAATAAGGACACATATCAAGGTCAATTTCCATTTCGTTTCCTACATGTTTTTATATCCAAGAAATACAAGAGTAATTCTAATAAAATAGCTTTTTTAACAATGCCATAGTAGAGTATTTTTTTTTTGAAAACGTTTTGAAGATGTTGATATAATGTTTCTTCCAATTTCATGTCTCTTTTACAGAAAACTTTGTCTTGTGGGAACAAAATATTTTCTTCTACTGAGTATCTAAACACGGTTCAAACTTCTTAATAATTCTCCAGTCCATAAAGTCCATATGTGGAAGCTAAGCTGCGGAAACAATTCATAGCTATGTGTTTATTGCTATGTGGGCTGCCCAGCCCTCCAACTGTGTGCGTTTACTGCCGTGGATGGGTTATAAATGTGTAGGCCAATTTATGTTGTGCTGTACAGTAAAATACCTTCTATTTAAATATATTGACTATGCTATGATAATGTTAATCTAGCGAATATTTTATACTTATTATAATTCGTTTCATTATTGTACTGTTTCTGTCTATCAAGAAGCAAAGATATCATTCTTCCCAGCTTCTCAAATTTGTTATTTTTTCTGATGTATGATTAATAAAACCAGGTATAATAAAGTTTTTTTTCCCAATTATTATTATTTTTTTTTTTTCATTTTTGAATGAGACATACTTTTATCTCAGTTTTAACATAATGTAATCTTGCATGTTTTGGGTCCTAATACAATTTTATTTTTATAATAAATGGATAATATAGTAAATATCTTAGAATGCAATCATTTTGCAGTGACCTACTGTCATCCCACCGACTCCACCCTCTACAGACCAACAGCGCTCGGCATCACCGGAGTTCTGATCACCGGCCCTGCCCTGCTCACTTGAATGCTATTAACGGACTCTATAAAGGAGCCCCAGCCAAGAGACTCTTTGTGAAGTCTTAGCATTTCTTTTAAAACTCTAAGCTCTGAGCGTTATAATTCTAGTGTATATTCCGGTATGCTGAATGTTTGCTTCTTTTTTTGTTGACTATGTCTTAGTTTGGTCCTTTGATATTCCTGTTTGCCTGTTATTTGGACCCTTGCCTGCCTTTTGGATTGTGTTTATTTATGGAATAAACTGCTGTCTGCACTTGCATCCAGTCTCATTACCTGTTTGAGGTGACACTTAGCCTGACTTCCATTCCTTTAAGTTTGCGATTTTGGAGATAAAAAAAAGTTTGTGCACACCAGTGGCAATATACCAGTTAGTTTAAAAAATAGGCTGTTTAATTCTAAATAATAGTAATAACAATAAAAAAGTCAGAAAAACTGATCGGTGATATGAACATTGGTTGTAACTGATTTTGGCGAATAAAACAATGCTAATATTAAAGAACCCCTGGGGGTAAATTTTACAAATATATAGCATATGGTCTCTATTTTGGTTCTTTTTTTGCCAATTAAGCAACATAATTTTAAAGATTTATATAGTCCCAACGGAAATCATTCTCTTTTTGTGTTTTGTTCATTTATTTCCAGATAAGCCCATCTGAGCTGTGAGGATTTATATAACAATGACTGATTCAGCACACATCATTCAGAGAAAGGAGGAAATTAAATTCCCTGTAAATCACTTTCCCTCAGCTTGGCACTGGCACTCGCAAAGCATTAAGTGTGAAATTGCCTAAACAATACAGAACATGTTAACGTATTTGCTGGAGCTTCCGCCATCTGTTAATGCAAAGCTCCACTGCCATGATGAGCAGTAGCAGATGTTAGAGACTATAGGACTGATCTGATGCAGAAATCCATCAGTGAGCTCCACGCGTTGGCCTGTGTTTGTACTGAACATCCTCACAAATCTACACTCAAATATATGTGTCAAACTTTCTGCCAATAAACTTCTGCGTGAATCTGGTGCCACACAGATGTATTAAGTGTACACTGTAGGCCAAAAGTTGGAAGTAAAAATGAACATGAAAATGAATGAATGTGATCTGGAAAAAGGACAAATTCTTAATTTGTACTGCTCTAATCATATCAATGTGGTTGCCTTTTTCAGATACTTCAGAAGGCTTTATTAACTCTACATTGATATGAACCCTTTGCTGTACTATTTGAATAGGCTATAATTGTATATTGTACATAGGAAATCACATAATGAAATAATGAAAATTAAAATTCCATTTTATAAAAAAAAATCATGTTTAAAAATAGAATATTGGGTGATGAAGTAGGCTTAAGACTGGGCTTCTGACTTTTCAAAAAAGTAAAAATAGAAACTGCAAAACTAAAATGGGGCTCTGAGTGGTCCAGCAGTCTTAGGCACTGCCACTGTGACACTATGATCCAAAAAGCACTGGTTAAAATCCTGGATCATGCTGCTTCGGCATCAGCAGCCAGAGTCTGAGAGTGCACAAATGTCCTTGCTCTCATTGGGTGTTTACATGGCGCTGTCTTACCACATCACTCCTAGTGTATTGTTGATCAGTCTGTTAGCTGTGTCTGTTAGCTGTTGTATCAGAGCTGGGTCGCTGCGCTTTCCTCCACAGGCGCTGGCTACCCGGTAACGTTGCATCAGCGGAGGTAACTAAGTTTTGCAGAAAGCTAGCTAACATTAGCGCCGAGTTAGCTAACATTATAACATTAGCAGCAAGCTAAGTAACGTTACCGGGGAGAGAGCTAAAGAAATTTTGGGCATAAATTATTTTTATTGAGGTCTTACAAAGCATTTATTTTGACTTTTACAATTTTTAAAAAGAACCCTGAAATACAGTGTAACCTTTTGGATGCTTTGGTTTGGTGGTTGCTGTTTTATTCTAGGTGCTGAATGGGATTTTGCAATAATACTTATAAAACTTAAATATAGAATAAAAAGTGTGTCCAAATATTTGCATGACAATATGTTATATTTACTCTTATTGAAAAAATAAATATTCCAGAGTATTCCAGGGCAGCGTGGTTCACTTTGGATAGGTTTCAAGGTACTTTATTCCTTCTATCACACATGCCCCATTCGACCATACATGACAATAAAAAAGAAAAAGCATAAAGTCATTTCTCTTATTTTTTTAAAACTCACATTAACATTTATAATCATTTAGCTGAATAATTATTATGCGTTAAATAATTAGGACAGTGAATTTCTATAGTCTTAGCCTGCAGTGTAAGCGTATAGTACACTTACAGATTTGTACAGCCGGTCTGGACTGTGGTAGATAGAGGCCTGGCTCTCACACTGGGAAGCCTGAACAGCTTAGAGGAGATTTAAACTGAGGTTATTAACTAATGGAGCTTAAGGCCAGGTGTGAGGCTCGGGCTAAGAGACAGCTGACCGACAATTACCTCCAGTCACAAGCCATTTCGCTGAGCTTCTGCCTGGGCAGAGGGGCCACACAACTGAGGGCTTTATCCATTTGGGGAACAAATTTGGGATTTATTGTGTTTTTTCTTGTTTTAAACTGTTAAATGTTAAACTTTTTTTTCTGACAGAAAAAGCTACAGATTTTACCTAAACAAAATAAATATTGTAATTTATTTTTAATTATTTATTTGTTTATGTATTTTTGCATTCATACACCTTTTGGAACTGCTAACCACCTATTACACTGCCTAAAGGGACCAAAATAAATAGCTGAAAAAATATGACTTATAATTAATTATATCCAGTTGATTGTTGACCTTTTCTTCTGCTGCCAGTTGGTGAACAATACATTTAGCTATAATAAAACCTGTATAAATGTTTAATAATTTACAGTACCAGTCAAAAGTTTTTTGTTTTGTTTTTTTTCCCCCTTCATTACAAATTAATACTAAAGTCATCCAGAATATGAAGGGACAGCAAAATACTCTGCAAAACATTTAGATGCTCTTATCTGGGTTTCTGAGACTGGTAACTCAACATTGATGAGCTTATTCTGACCAACAGTGGAAACTCATGCTCTTCCTTTCTTAGTGCGATCCTGACCTTAGTGAGTTCCAGTTTCATCATCAAATGGTTTTGATGGTCTTTGCGACTAAACTGACCTTCGTTTCTTAAAGCATTTTGTCTTTACTTAGTTCAAAGGTTCTTGCCATAATATGGATTAGAACTTTACTAAGGCTATTAATAAGGCTATTCACTGTATACCAACTCTCCCTCTTCACAACTTTACAACTGATGCTCTCAAACACATTAAGATACAAGACATTCAAGTAATTAACTCTTAACAAGTTCAGCACAGCTGTTAACTGAAAGCTCACATTTCAGGTGATTCTACCTCATAAAATGTTAAGGTGTATAAAACTGACATCTAATCAAGAGGTGCTACTTTGTAGAATCTTCTGTTTAACACATTTTTTTGTTCCCTAAATATTTGCATATGTTTTTCTTCATAGTTTGAATGACTTATTATTGATTTATCTACAATGAAGAAAATATAAAAATAATGAAAACTGAATTGAAGGTGTGTCCACATTTCAGAATTAGAGGCAGCCTGTAGCAAAATAAGTGGATCTGCACACTTATAAAGGCATGATATACAGTAAAAGGTAATTTGAAGACATTAATAAACAAATGGAAATCTACAATCTATGACCACACAAAATGTTCTAGTAAAACATGATGAAAATAATAGTATGCTGATTTATGACAAAGTTCCACTGCAGTAAGAATCTGTGAGAAATATTTGGACTCTTTCAGTGTTATTGTGTGCATGTGAGCTGCTTTGCTTTAGCGAGCATTTCATCGTGACAATGGCTTCCACAGCGAGTGTGAATGTCATTCAAGATGGCTGCTCTCGATGCCTGGTGAGGCCCGGGCCATCTGCCTCTCGCCCGTCCCAAATGGCATCTCCGCTTCATGTGCCACCTTACCCAGGCCCATATGGCCATCGCTGTATTCTAGAGCTGTCTCAAGTTTCGGGAATGGGACCATTTCGCAGAAGAATTATAGTCTCTGGAGAATTCGGATACGGTGGGATATGTGCTGCATGTTTGGATGTAGTGGAATGGTGCACCAGTTTCACAGAAAACAGGATCATTTATTTTTTTCTAAATCCCAAGAAACGCAATTAACATACATCTGCCTATTCAGCCTAAAGCTATTTCAACCAATCTATTCATGTTGAAGGTACAAAGCATGCTTCAGTCTGGACATGTAACACAATTGGCTGGTTAGCCAATGAAAACAGAGCAGATCTACATATACCATGTCTAAATCAAGCTACTGGTATCCTGCCCAATACAATGTATGGAGTATAAGGTCCTTCAACCTTGGAACAGTGAAACTGTGTTCTCTGGAATGATGGATGGGGAGTTGGGAAGTTGGGGATGAGGAAGGGGGGTGATCATCCAACATCCTGATCTTAATAAAACTCTTGATACAATCAACAAATTCTCACAACAATGCTCCAAATTGAAGAGAAGAAAAAAACATTATTATTACTTGTTTTAGACACACAGATGGAATGTGGCCTCCAGATTTAACTCAACCATGAAGTATACACACACACACACACACACACACACACACACACACACACACATATAAACTGAACCGTTGATACAAGGCAGGATGAATCCATGCTTTCATGTTTTTGACGCCAAATTCTGACCCAACCATCCAAATGTTGCAGCAGAAATCGAGACTCATTAGACCGGGTAACGTTTTTCCAATCTTTTACTGTCCAATTTTGGTAGCCTTAGTTTCCTGTTCTTAGCTGCAGGAGCCTTGGTTGTAACACGTGGTAACACGATGGTTGTGTGTGAAAATCCCAGTAGATCAGCAGTTTCTGAAATACTCAGACCAGCCTGTCTGGCACCAACAACCATGCCACATTTAAAGTCACTTAAATCAGTTTTCTTCCCCATTCTGATGCTCTGATGGTTTGAACTGCAGCAGATCGTCTTGGCCATGTCTACATGCCTAAATGCACTGAGTTGCTGCCATGTGATTGGCTGATTCAACATTTGCTCTAATGGGCAATTGGGCAGGTGTACTTAATAAAGTGGCCGGTGAATGTACACACTAGTGAGCAAATACACACACACACAAGAACAGTGACATAATCTCATAGAAAGCTGTTAAACAGTTGCTTAACATTCTCTATTTCAGAAGAAACAACGAATTAGCAGCCAGCCCACATATTTTGTCTCCAGTGGTGGACTAAAACAGAATAAAACAGGCACCTATTGCATGACATGCATCCTGCACCTTCTACATGGGGTGTGGCTAAAACTGCAAACATATATTGACTCAAAATGAAAGCAAATTTGTGAATCAGAAAATTGTGCCTAAAATTCACTTTTTTATGAGCCATCAAATACATCAAATCCCTTTGTAATGGTGCCTATAGGGCACCACATCACAAGTGGTACAAGTACCACAAGTGGTACTTCTTCATTAGAGGCACTGAATCTATAGAGCACATCACCATCATTTTTTGCAAGAAGGGCCATTCCTGTGGGCACTTGTGACTTTTTTTTTTTCAGAACAATGGTAGCCAATAGGGGGCTTTATCTATTATTATTATTATTATTTTTTTCACTTTAAAGGGGCACTTTAGCAACACTTTTTCAACTATGGGGGCAAAATTAGGGCCGATTTCTCCTTTTTGAGTCTTTTATTGGACTAATTCATATTTGGAGATCAATAACAAGCGTGCGGAGGCGGGACTAAGTGAAAAGTGAGCTGGGTAGAACAGCCAATCAGAGACTTTTCCACTTCATACGTTTGCTTCTTTGGCCAACAGTGAGACTGGCAATATTTGGAAGTCAACGCCCCTTTATAGAGGACAAAATTATCACCATTTTTTTTTATTTAAAAACAAGATTTCTGTCTATATGACTATTTGTCTCTTTGAAACAGAGTAAAAATAAATTATTTTTTATTGGTTATATTTAAATATCAAAACTTCACAACCCAGCAGAAAAACAGTAGGGTGCCTGTAATGGTATGTGGGAGCCTATCAGTGATTGAAGCAGCCTAGCAGTCTTTCACACGTCATTCAGTTCCAAAGGCAGGAAGTGCACTAAACATGAAAATGGCCATATCAGTTCTTCCTATCGCTGAAATTTCAAATTCATCACACCGGACAGCCGTGTTTTATTCAATAGCTTTCACCATATGGTGGAAGACGTGAGGACAAGCGGGACGGGTCATTTTTCTTTGTCTCGAATGTCCCCTTACAGACAGCAGCAGTAAAACAGAAATGAAGGTATTGTGTGGTCATAAATGTAACATGTCCCAAAGTACAAAGACACAATAAAGCCGGCATAATAAAGCCTCGCTCTGCGCTCGACGTGACCCAGCAGCAGGCGCACAATAAATAGAGATGTATGTATGATATATAGCAATGCATGTTCAATAAATCTAATCCTAATAGTCTGAATGGGGTGATTGTAAAAATACCAGCTGCTTCTATATCCATTAGGCACTGAGGTGAACAAATAGGGGGAACAGGCTCTTCAAAACCTATGGGAGGTCAGGGTGTGTAGACAAACTAGTATGTATGAGATGGTGATGAATATCTGATGTTGTGTCTATATAGTGTGACTATTCTCACTATATGACCCTTTAGGCCATTGCTGGAAAATATATTTAATGCAGCCACCGTGTTGGTAAAGGTAAGATTGGCCTGTAAATAAAGTAAAGAAGAGAGCTGCAGTTTTTTCTGGTTAAAAAGCACAACGTCATTTACATTTCTCAAACGAATCTAAAGAGAGTTATATTTAGAGTACAAAAAGAAAGTTTAGATCCAACTAACTTCAAATTTGGATGAAAAAAGGAGAATTAAGATATGAGGCTTAAAATAATAAAGTTAAAAATTATTCTTTGGAATTTATAAGAAATGGTAAAAACCTAAATTTGTCAAGGATAGATTTATATTTTTGTCCTTATTAAAGCGACAGTCTGTAAAGATTTGGGGTTTTGAGATTTAGCGACCTGGTGAAAATGTGTAATTACACAGAGCATCTGAAAGCATATTTTTAACTGTTAGTGTGAATAAATCATTGTAAAAAAAAAACATTTTTAATAGATATATGTTTTTATTTTTTTCCCTTTGGCTCATTTATGAAATACTGTCATGTAAAGAGCAATTACATCCAACAAACCTACCAGACCACTATGTTTTTAAAATGAATTGATTGGCACTGATTTTGTTAAATATAACATTTTGTCTTGACCTAGTGAAATATCTACAGCTCTGGAAAACATGAAGAGGCCACTTTAGTTTTTGAATCAGTTTCTTTGATTTTGCTATTTATAGGTATATATTTAAGTAAAATTGACATTGTTGTTTTATTTTATAAACTACAGACAATATTTCTCCCAAATTCCAAATATTGTTTTATCATTTAGAGCATTTATTTGCAGAAAATGAGAAATGGCTGAAATAACAAAAAAGATGCAGAGCTTTCAGACCTTAAATAATGCAAAGAAAACAAATTCATATTCATAAAGTTTTAAGAGTTCAGAAATCAATATTTGGGGGAATAACCCTGGTTTTTAACCACAGTTTTCATACATCTTGGTATGTTCTCCTCCACCAGTCTTACACACTGCTTTTGGATAACTTTATGCCACTCCTGGTGCAAACATTCAAGCAGTTCAGCTTGGTTCGATGGCTTGTGATCATCCGTCTTCCTCTTAATTATATTCCAGAGGTTTTCAATTTGGTAAAATCAAAGAAACTCTCCTATTTTTCTTTCCTATTTTTAATTTATATTTCTTTAGCAGTGAAAGGACAAAGATATACTTTAAGACATGTTTGTGAGTGTGAATAATTAATAATTAATTTAAAGGTTTTTACACTTAAAGTTTGGTCCTAGAAAGGAAACAAAGATATTCATTTTATTTGTTGTTGGTTTTTTCCACAGTGAAAGATGTATCTTCGTTCTAAAATTACAGGTTTCTGCTTGTTATTTCCTAATGATGCTAATGATGTTCTGGAAAGTACACGTGTAAGAGGATTAGGGCAGATACAGTGATCTCATCCACTGGATCATCATTAAAATAGTATGGGGTCTCTGTAAATCAGATACAGGTGTGTGAGATTAGGGAGGGGTCTAAATCCCACAACAGCCAGACGCTTCCGGATGAGAACTGCCGGCTCATTAATTCAACAGAGTGTTAGAGAGAGTTTAATACTCATTATCTTTCACTAAACAAACTGACAAAAGCAAACAGATGGAAAGAATATATATATATATATTTATCTATTTCATAGAGATCTATTGATCTCTAACTATTAGGTTTAGGATTTGGCCATTTGGTCTGGCTGTTAAATCTAATTTCCAGAGTTATACTGCTTTTTCAGTTACTATAAAGTTATATCCAGAGCCCTTTTAATTATTCATACAATTTATATTAAACCCGTGATGCTATGAGGGAAGATGAGTACCACCATAGTGCTGGGTTCTACTACTACTGTCTCATCCAATCATCTAACCTCTGTCCAGAAACTAGAAAACACTAAAAATACAATTAAATAAGAATATTTTTTTTTTATTGAATGTTCATTATATTAAAAATGCTAAACATGTATATTTATTTTAAGAAAACAAAAAGTGGGTTAATTCAATAAGATAACATAATTTGTAGATATACCGCTGTTTATTCAGATACTCACAACCCAGACTGCCACGCATTTGAAGAAGAACTGGAAAAACAGTGTTGCTACAACTGTATTCATTCTTTCTTTATCCATTCTGTAGCTATATAAGAAAAATAAAATAAATTAATAACAAGAAATGGTAAGAATTTCAGATTCAGATTTGAGAAGCTGTAAGACTCTTAAACTCCACCTAGTGAACACACAGCACTGACACTTTACAAGGACAATTACATATTCAAAACAACACTGACACTTTTTTCTGAGACACTGAGACACTTTTTCAAGTTACTGCTCTTTATTTGAGCAAAACTTGCACTCTGGACTTCATGTTTCTGCTTCTTTTCTTTTTCTACTCATTTATATTGTGTGTATTCATCTTAAATTCTATTTCATTTCTATTTTATAATTATTTTACTTTATTTTATTTTGTTTATATTTAGCTTTTTTTTTTTTTTTACAATTGCCCTTTTTTTGTGTAATCTGGACCATGAGCATACAATTTAGTTCCACCTCATGCACCACATGTGATGTGAATGACAATAAAGTCTCCCTGAATCCTCTAATCTATGTATCCTTGTAATGGTTAGTGTTATATTTAGATTATTGGTTAGAATTAGGTTTAGGTGGAGTAGATTTAAATGCAATTTTAAGTCGAGGTGTAAATTTAGGTTTCTTTGTAAAATTATCTTTTCAAATCATTTGATCATTTTTGCTTGTCTGTGTTACTTAATTAAAGTATTTTTTTTAACTCTCTCCTGAGACCGGACTGGATGTGTTCAGCTGCGTTTGAACAAAATCAATAAGCGCCAGTTTATGTGTTTGGCTACGTTCCTGAGCTCTTATCAGGTCATATCACTTAACTAAATTACTACAAGGCAGCAGTAAAGATAACTGCTCCTATCTTACCTACATCAAAGCATGCCAGCTTCAATACATTTACCTTACCTATATATATATATACATATTACTTTTAATTTCACTTTCTTTATTGCTCTTCAGAAAGACAAATCGTGACCGATGTTTCATCCCTTAACAGGTAATAGTTTAGGTATGACACCACAGGAAGGCATGGTGTAAAGGTTAGAAGAAGCTGTCCATGCATGCAGAAGAGGGTGTGTATGCCTGTGTCTTTGTGAGTGTGTGTGTGTGTGTGTGTGTGTGTGTGTGTTTGTGTGTGTGTGTGGGAACAGGCAATCTGGCGGCATCTGTCCCCTCCTTCACCTCTTGCTCTTATCCCACAAGGCCCTTCTTCCTCCACACGGGTATCTATCAGATGCCGGTCTAGCCGGCGGCACACATGTCATCAGCCCACGCCAGGGGCCCTCTGCAAACACGCCGGCTAAATGGTGTCAAAGGTCAGCAAATATTTGACCAAGACCAAAGCCGACCCTACGCTCGGTGTAACTGACGTGAAGGTCATGGAAGTGGGTCACGACGTCAGAGGCAGCCAGGGCTGCACTCATAATCTCATACACCCTTCAGAGCTATGCAGTTGTGCAATTAAGTTCAAAAGGTAATTTTTTTTGGCAAATAATCAGATTTATCCAATAAAACCAGAGCAAATATTGTGGACAATTTGGATATTCAGCACTTACACACACTAATACAGACCAAAAAAAAGGTCACACACTCTAATTTTGGTTGGACCACCTTTATCTTTGATTGTAGCACACATTCACTGTGGCATTGCTTCAATAAGCTTCTGCAGTGTCACAAGATTTATTCCAATCCAGTGTTGCATTAATTTTCCCCAAGATCTTGCAGCGTTGATGATGGTAGAGTCTGACCACTGCACAAAGTCTTCTCCAGCTCATCCTAAAGATTCTCAATGAGGTAAAGGCCTGGACTCTTTGGCGAACTCTCTCAAAATGATGATCTCATGCTCCCTGAATCACTCTTTCACTATTCCAGCCCCATAAATCCTGACATTGTCATCTTGAAATATGCTCGTGCCATCAGAGAAGAAAAAATCCATTGATGGAATTACCTGGTCTATATTCAGTATATTCTGGTAGTCAGCTGACCTCATTCTTTCAGCACATACTGTTGCTGAACCTAGACCTGACCAACTGTAGCATCAACCCCACATCATTTACTTAGTTAAATCCGACTTTTCCAACTTAAATGCAACTTTTTTTTTGGCCAGGGAATGTACAATGCCAAATGTCATGAAACAGTGACAAGTACCGTATGTGTCCCATGACTTTTGAATTTTGCCATGTGGTTTAGAAACACTAATGCACTGACCTGATGAATATGAGTGTTGCCTCCCTGCATTGAATGTGGATGTGATTTATTGCAGAATCGCCTTTCTCTTTCTCTTTCCATGGACAATTGTAGCCAGACACTGCCGGTCACAATTATTACCATCCACTGCACTGTCCACTGTGGGTGATAATGCCTTTTATGATCTATTCCCTATAGTCCTAGACACATAACACTGTCAAATCAAAGTTCGTTAAAAGCTTGTACTACTTTGCATATGGAATCTCCCACCCTTACTCAAACACACTGCTTTACATACTTACGTCACAAGTACAGCCTCATAAAGAGGATCCGGCTCAGCTTTACTGAATGCAAGCGGCTGGTGGAGCCATGGAGACTTCAGAAGGGGAAACTCAGAGCTCAGTATCTCATTCACTTATAGTAAAAACAGAGAAACGAAAGAGTGAAGTTTCTGACTGAGCGCTCTCTCTCTTTCTCTCTCTCTTTCTCTCTGACTAAACATAACCTACAATCAGATTCATCTGATCTGAAACGAGACCAGATCACACCCACCCAGTTTAAAATGGTTCTACTGCATGTTCGGTGCAATTACCCATTCTCACCAGAGAGGACCCTAAATCCCAAAACTTACAGACATCAGCTTTAAATGATTAATGTAATATTGTTATTTGTTAAACCTGTTAAAAATTAAAGTTTAAGGTTGCTTTATTTCCATTCCACAGAGGTGGTGTAGTAAATAATTTGTCATAAACTGTGTCACTCCTCAATTGTTTATTTAATTAATCATATTGCTTCTCTTTAAAGAAAAACATGCACACATTTAGTGGAGAAAAAAAAATATTTTCACTTGGACTATATAAAGCATTATAAAGCATTTTAAGTCACTTTAAAACATTTCTATTGGTCTATTCATCCAGTGTAAAGAGCAGCTGCATGTTAAAACAGTGGAAGATATTTAAAAACATACATACATCTTTTTCATTGGACAGCTTTTTTCATTTTTCCGTAATGTACAAACCTGTGTTAGCTGTTGCACCCTGTATTAATATCAGTGATAAAACTTTCATCAGTCAAGCTCTGCTCTCAGACACATCCTAATGCATCTTCAATTGCTCATCTTCATCTGCCTAAGAGCCCTTCACTATCTTTATGGAATGAAAAGCTCTGACTCTGGTTCAGCGCGACCTCAGGAGAATCAATCATAAAAGCAGTCATGCCTGTGCTTTCATTCGCCGAGCGCCTGTGATCTATCAGATCCTGTTTTATGTAGCCATTAAAAAGCTGTCAGGGAGATGAGCTAACCTGTCTTCTTCAGAGGGAGAGAGATTGAGGAAAGGAGAGATGGAGGAAGTGATGAAGAAACCTGTGATTAACGCTGGGGTTTTATGATTTACTCAGGTGCGTGCCAGAACATAAACGCTTCTCGCCATTAGCAGCTGGCTGCTCCGAGGTGGCGTGGATTTACGGATGAAGATGTGCATGTCTTTATGAAGACTGTCCTCATCCTCAGGTCAGCAGTGTGATATTAAAGAGGAATATGAAGTGAGGAATTCATTTTCTCCTACAAAACGGTTTAATTGTAATGACGGCGAGTTTAATGGCATTAAGTAAGTTGTGATTTTCTGAGCGTAATGCAGCCGGGTTGAAATCTCTCTCTAATGAACCTTTCCTGTTAATGGGGACACCATGTGAATTCATCATCTGCAGAAGCTCCGGTGCAGCTGCCAACCATTTGGCACCTGCCTTTCATTATACAGTTTAAACCAACCAATCACAGTCAATACATTCAAAACTGGTGGCAGAGTTACAGTGAGACTGACCACCACCATACACAAAGTTTCGTGCTATAAAAAAAACAGCTTAATGTACATTTAAACTTCCAGTTAATATATATGTCAACTAAAAAAAAAAGAGGAACTTCATTTAAAATAAAAAATATATATTTAGAACAATATTTGTATATCTGCATATTCATCTTACAGTATGATGTTTTTAAGCCTTTTGAATGTAGCAATACACAAAAATAGTAAAATACTACTAATTATTTTATATACTAATTATTCACTAAGCAGTTATTGTATAGCAACTACTAATAATTCAATAAGTTTAATTTTGTACTAAGTATTGAACAAGTAATTATTATTCAGTGCCTCCCAATTATTCAGAAACTATTAATTATAAAAAAAACACACAAATTATGCTAATTATTAAATTCTAAGTATCATTTTGTAATTACTAGGTGTACCAATTGTTTAGAAACTATTAATTATAAAAAATACTAATTATGCTAATCTACATGTTATCCAGCACCTACTAAAAACACATAATTTAGTATATGATAATTATTCAGCATATATTTATAATTTATAATGAAAATGCTAATATACGTCACATTGTATTTGATATTAAATAAGTACAATTTATGCAGCACTATCTACTAATGATTTAACACATATTAATTTTCCAAAACTTACTAATTGTTTATAATTGTTGACTTGTTATCCAATACACACTATGTGTTCACTATTAAAAGTATTTACTAAATATTTATTATCCACTATTTATTTAGTATCTTCTACATAATAAGGTCTAATTATTCCGAACTGCCTATAAAACTAATGTGTAAGTATGAAGTATGTGCCCTCATACAGGCCTTTAGTGCACAAAGGGTTAAACAGTGACCAATCCAGAAATATTTTGGACACCGGTATGTATTAGAAACGCCAAAACTCTTTCATTCATTGAGAAAAATAAACGTCCTCAGATAATACCGCCTCATTATTGGGTGCTTAAGTTCAGCAGGCTTCATTAGTCTTTTAATGTGGCCACCAAAACCAGACCCCACCCCCAGTGTCCTCATTAAGAGAGCAGGACAGTGAGTAGACCACACAAAAGCCTGTTTTAATTCAGCACAACCTTTGTAAGGAAGCCAGCGCAGGCTGCCGTTGGTGAAAGTTCACGAAAAAAAATACAAATAAATGTCTGTTGTTGTTTTTATGGATGGAGATGAGTGCAAGAGTTCCGACTGCAGGATCACTGTGCTTCTTTGTTTTATAGGAAATGCTGTTAGAGTTGCTTATTTTGACTGAGATTATTTAGTTTTAATTTTTTTTTATTTTTTTGGATTTCAAAGGTGCAGGACTGTACTGTAAGACAAAGCAAAATGACAAAATTAAATCAATTTAGATTTTTTAAAGATTTTTAGTAGGTGCTCCTTACTCTAACCACCCTTCAGAACGTCTATTAAATCAGTAAGTTTGCATTTTAAACAAAGCTTAACCATAGTAAAATTACTTTAATACACACCTTTCTGTTGTTTCATTTTTTCTTAGCATACAAAGAGTTCAGTAGCTCAATCAATAGTTTGATTGATTGACTTTTCTTGCATTAGCCCCCAACACTTATGTCAGTAATCAATAAAGACGCTCTTATTTAAAGTCTAAACTGTCATTTTATGTAATGTAATATCTAGAGATTGACCTCTGAGAGAAAACTGTTCTGGACCTGTTGCTGGACAGTGACTTGTGGTGGTTAGCACATTCACCTCTCAGTGCTGGGGTCTTGGGTTCAAGCCCCTTTCTGGGTGGAGTTTTCATGTCTCCATGTGTCTTTGTGGGTTTCCTCTGGAAACTCTGGTTTCCTCCAATAGTCCAAAAAATATGGATATGAGGTAAATTGGATATTCTACATTGCCCTGGTGTGTGTGTGTCTGTGTTTGTTTGAATGTATGTGTGTGAATGTTTGTATGACTGTATGCCCAGATATTGACTGCACTTTGTACTGTCCGATACAGTCTTCCTGTTGGATGGTTGTTTCCGGTTGAGAGTATGTTGTGCTCTATTCGCTGCAGCTTGAGTGGTGAGCGTAAATGGTTGTGTTTAAAATGTGATTATAAAGTGTCCTTGGGTTACTAGAGAGATGATATATAAGTGTACTTTTATTCAATAATTCATACAAAAATGTCAAAACTATGTAAAAATGTATAACATTTGAATGATTATGCTTCAGGGTAATGCACACCTATATTGTTATCCAATTTACATTGTTCTTCTTGTTCTTCTTCTTATTATTCTGTTGCCTTTTTATTTTCACCATATAACTGATACTACAGCTTTCGGGATATCAAATACTCAAAATACCAATATCAAGTCTAGATTATTCAGTCTGAGAGTGTTTAATTTTGCAGCTTTTTAATCACATGCGCTATTTTCATGTAGACATCACTAAAACCTGTTTTTAATTTAAGAAAAAATATTTTATTTATTTTTAATTAAGAATGAATGGGCTGCAACAGTGCACACCCATTTACTGTACCATGCTGCTCAGCAGATACACACAGTTTCAGTATTCTTTCAATATATTCTTTTTTAGGACAAGTCCAAGATAAATAGAATCCAATGTCATTTTGACCTGCACTTATATATTTGTCATTTTCCGTCCCTTATTCCTCCCATTCACCTCCATACATTTTGCCCCTACCCAGTTTTACTCTTCTCTATGTCTGACAGCCAAAACTGCAGGTATTCCTTCAGATCAGGTCCTTGAGCTCTAATCCACAGTCATACTGACCCGTAGTCACATGTTTGTAATTTTTTTTCCTCTGTCATTCCTACCATTCAGCTGCTCAACCATTCTGCTTTTCTCTCAGGAAAGGTTTTATATCTCCTCTCTAACCAAGTATAAATTCAAATCTAGAAATGTATGTCCAATGTACTGATCTAGAGTGTAAAAAGGTAATGAAATGTAAGAAAGAGTTGTTATGTGTGATTATTTGACTTGAAATTTCTTCCCTATGCTGGCAGGCTTCTTCTGGATGACCTGTTTAGCAAAATCCATTCAAAAATACCTGTGCATATCAGGCAACACATTAACAAAAATGCATTACTTTAGTATATCATTCTTAAACACTAAATTTGCATTTTTTTTTTTGTATCTGATCATCTCTGGCATATCGCAACATTTCTTGTAAACGTTCTGGAAATTTGCCAGTGCTTAAAGATACTGCATGCCACACTGTGCACAGCATGTCAAAAAATAGAGCTTTCCAGAGTAGAACCACCCAGATAACAGGTGGTTTTTGACGCAGATTACATCAGCAGAGAACATCAGAGTTTCCTACTGTGTCAGCGAAGCTCAGGTTCAGAAGTGGGCTGGAGCAGAAAGCTAAATTTCAGCAACTTTACAATACCTGACCCGTTACAATCATATGGAAGGAAGTTACAAACTTTCTAGAGCAGTGGCTGCTCACGTACTGAAGAAAAATGTAGGTCAGTTCACATTCACTTTACCTGTGAAATTTTAGTAAATACCTGACAGCAGATATAATCCAAGTATACTGGATAATATTGTTTTTTAAAACATTCCGGACAGTTTTCACAGCACTGTTGCCCTGTTTCATACTTAAAAAAGTTAAATGTATTTACAGATTTATTATTTAATTTAATTTTTGCATAAATGTTCTTTCATTGCTTCTGATTTAAGATTTGCTTTAATTACTGAGAAATTCAAAACTTTCTTTCTTGATAATCATCATTCTTTTCTGTTGTTTTAGAAACATTTACAGCTCTATCCTGTCCTCTACTATCTTTCTCAACATATCCAGAATTATTTTGGAATTTTGTGACAGAATGTTGCACAGAATGGTTGTATCAAAATGTATGAATTTACTTGTCAGCCACTGTTATTTCTTTTTTTTGTAAAATATTAATATTTATTTAAGCTTTAAAAACAATGACGTTTGAGATCATCCAGAAAAGGGCTTGCTCCGCAGTGAGTCAGCACTGGGACACAAATAATGGCTCACCCACACAGGATGACATTTGAGCACCGGGGTCCTGGAGGTTATGAGGACACGACCATGTCAAATTTACAAAGGTCAGCTGTGAGAACCGGCGGGGGAAGACGTAAAGCTGATATGGACTCTTGTTGTTCTCTGAGTCAATGAACTGATCTTCATCTGTTGTTGCACATTTAAAGGAGAACTCTGGTGTGAAATGGACTTTTGTTGTAGTAAAACATGATAAAAAGTACTTACCTTTGATGAATAGCACACCTCCGTTCTCCCACAGCGTTCTGACATCCAGACATTTTAACAGTTTGTCTAAACACCCTTCAGACTGGGAGGTATGGGGCATAATTTGCCCCGATAAATCGCTTTTTCCACCGTTATACAGACTCAAGTAGCTTCACACCTCACACCAGAGCCCTGACATTTAAAACGAGGCATTAATAACTTAAAAAAGTGCACAACAAACATATTAAAAACCACTGTTTACATCCTATAACACTAGCTTCAGCTCCGAGCGCCGCCATTACTGAAAGCTAGAGTTACAGTGGCAAATGTATATATGCAGGCTTCGTTCATCATAACGGTTCACATTCATAAATGTAAGTGAGCTGTATATGTGTGTAATGTGAAAGAATCTGACCCTGAAACGTCTCACATGCTCTCATTGATACGTGTATAAAAGTTGCCTTCCTCACCAATAACAAAAAACTCACATTTAAGAGACGACTCGTAGCTTTATAAAGAGAAAAGGATGTGATAGCAGCTCATATCTGGAGCATCTTTCGATGGAGTGGAGAGTAAACAACTGGTCTGAAGTACATGATCAGGTCGAGGAGGTGAAAAAAGGTCAGGTTGTTTGCTTTTGCTGTTTTTGCAGCTATAGCTGCACAGCTGCGCCAAGAGATGTGTGTAGTTCCGACGTTCACATTCATGCCGCATGTCCATGGATCGGATACGTATCTGATTTAGGACTACATATGAAAGTGCCTTAAATCTGAATTGAAAAAATCCCGTTGCACACAGCCATGACACAGCCATGAAAAAAATCAGATCTGAGCCACATTGAGCAAAAAATCAGATTTGAGCCACATTGAGCAAAAAATCAGATTTGAGTCACTTCAGCCTGTTAATGTGAATGTAGCCTTTGTTTACCTTTCCATTCCTTACATGCTCTACATCTGAGTCAAAGTGATGAGCGACAAAGTCTATGACAATTTGCAATATAATTTGTCTGGTGTGTCCTATCAGTTTCTGAATTATTGTCCACTTTGACCTGAACTGCTCTCTGAAAGACCTTGTAAATGAAGTGCATCTAATAATAAAGGCAGCCTCATACATATTTAAGGGTCATAAAAAGCACAATTTACGCACAAAATGCCACTAATACAGTGGCATTACTGTACTTTGAGCTACCACTCAAGAAAAAACAAGCTTTACACATGCATTTCTGGACAATCTGATAGACACAGAGCTGTAAGGTAAAGCAAAAAAAAAAAACAAACATATGCACTGTATTGCTGGAGTAATGTTGCATAAATGTAATGAATATGGGTTACACTTTGCACTATATTGTCTAGTTCTTGCAATTGTTGTTCTGCCTGCTTCACCAGAGTTACAGTATGTAGACAGTACAATGGCAGCATGCCAAGCCAAGGTTGGTAGCAACCCCAACAATGCTATTCTCCCTATTACAAGCCAGTGGAGCCTCAACTTGATTTTGAAGCTTTTTTTTTATTAAGATAAGCATGCTACATATTGTTGTTTTAATGACGATTGAGGATCACTGGGAAGAAGCATGGTTCAGTGAGGCATAATATATTCAAGTCATAAAATGTCTTCTTCTGACTGCATGAGATGATTGTACAGTTGATAAACTTTGTACAGACTTGCAATAGGAGGGAATTCAATACTGCTATCTGACCTGTGGAAAGGAAATGAAACGCCACGCCACATCTGATGTGACTTTTACAATTGTCCAGAGCTTCTATCCTATCTGCCTTAGCTCTGCTGCCTGACCGGCGTGTTCCAGCAATCAATCTCAGACAGCGTACGGCCTGGATGAAATGTCACTAAAGGTCAGGATGGGTGGCTGGAGTTTCAGTGGTGTCTGGGAGCGCACTGTTTGTCTGAGTGTGTGTCTGCTTCATTGTGGTCCTCTCTGGTCGTTGCCGGTTGTGTATGGCATGTTCTGAGTCACCTCGCGTCACTGTCCTGCTCTGGTTGATCCAGCTGTTTTCAGGCACAGATGGATGCAGGTCTCCATAGAAACTAATGCGGCGTGCGGAAGGGAAAGAGTGAGTCATCCGGTCCAATAAATGTCCCCAACAAACAGAAGCGGCACACGTCACACCGGCAGGAAACTGAGCCTCTGGGTAAAAGCTGTCACACAAAAAAAAAGAAAAGAGAAAGAGAGATGAGAGTGTGTTTTGGTCTGATGTGCACGTGGCACTCTGTTATTGATGCTGATCTTTACCACCTGAAGATCTGCACCAAATCTGATGTGCAAACTGCCTTATAGTTTAAAGAAACACAAAATAATACACAAATAGATGCTAAATAGATACTGAATACTGAAATAGGTATTAACATAAATAATTGTGTGTGTGCATTGGTCAGGGGTTGGACAATGAAACTGAAACACCTGGTTTTAGACCACAATAATTTATTGTCCTGACAGACAGTTCTGGTGGAAACAGGAGAGTTGAGGTGCACATTGAATTCTGCAGTGATTTGGGCAGCCGTGGTTTTATGTTTTTTGGATACAAGCCGAGTTAGCACCCGAACATCCCTTTCAGACAGCTTCCTCTTGCGTCCACAGTTAATCCTGTTGGATGTGGTTGGTCCTCCTTGGTGGTATGCTGACATTACCCTGGATACCGTGGCTCATGATATGTCACAAAGACTTGCTGTCTTGGTCACAGATGCTCCAGCAAGACGTGCACCAACAATTTGTCGTCTTTTGAACTCTGGTATGTCGCCCATAATGTTTTAAGCAAATAATATTTTGAGCAAAACTGTGCTCTTACCCTGCTAATTGAAACTTCACACTCTGCTCCTAGCAAATCCGATATGCAATCGGACTAGACTTTAAAGAAACTCTAGGGCCCTTATTCACCCTCTACTCCAACACCAGGAAGGTGATTAACACCCTACCAGCGGAACCAAGCCAAGCCAAACCAAACCAAATCATCAACCAAGTTAATAACACACTCCCACACACATAACCCTCTACAAACAAATTCGGATGATTTAAGTTGGTCTTTTGGTTGGTCAAAGTGGTTGAAAAGCTATTAACCATGGTGAAAACACTCTATAAGTGGTAAGTTAGCTTTCTAATCAGTTATTCACAAGAAAAGTGTATGTTGCATTTGATTTTTATTTTGGTAACACAGTCAGGCAGTTTAGTCATGCTTGTAATGCTGGTCAACCAGTTTGGTCTTCAGCAAACAAGGAATGTCCAAATAACAATAAGTAACAATTTTTGGTCTGAAGAATGTTCTCTGAACACTACACAACATTTTTAGAATGTTTAATCTGTCAAGTTGTCTTAAAATGTGTTATTTAACATTTTTGAACGTAATGTTATTGAAACATCATTTGCATTAATGCTTTCATTTTAAGTTTTGGTACGGTGGTATTTTGGGAATGTTACTTTTAGCATTTCCATAATGTTAGTGTACATCTATCTGGGAACATAATGTGAGAACATTGTAATACATTTGTGGTGCAAACCATGTCTTAAAAACTGGAACAGATTCAGAATGCTGAATCTAAAACTATATACAACATATAGAGTATGACCTTCTGTCTCTTCTCATGATCTCACATGTGTTGCCTTTTATGGAAATCAATGGGAAAACAATTTAAGTGATCAAAACAAGACATCTACAGTATATGCCTAATAAAAAGTGTGGGAAGTGAAGAGGAGGGGGAGAGGGAGGGGCTTATTCTACATTCAGACATTTACGCGCAAAGTTTTTTTTTCCTAAAGTTGTATTTTGTTGTTATTAGACCTGTAATTGTCAGCGTTTGACACTTAGCAACATGATTCAGCATATTCAAGAGTTTAAAGGTGAGGAAAAGTACCTCCTGTTCAGTGATAGAGTGAACACACTCACACACACATATATGCATCAACAGTACAAAGCCTCTTCTCTGTCTGACTGGACTGTAGCCATAGCAATTAAGCCCCACTAATAACTCTCCCCCTTCCCTCACCTCTCTCTCTCTCTCTCTCTCTCTCTCTCTCTCTCTCCTAATCTACTCACATAAAAGTGAACAGAAAGTGTAGCGTGGCCCACCCATAGAGAGGGGATGGAGCTTCTTTTCATTCTGGGAAAAGGAAGGATTAAATTTATATTTAATATATATATAGTAGATTTACAGCTATTAGTCTGAACAGTAGACCTTTGCATTAACAGTACATACAAATAAAAAGCATATAGTGTGTTTATGTGAATATGTTTGTGTTCATTATTTTGGTATTTTAAAAATAATTTATCTAGAAGTAACAGTAAAAAAATAGATTGGAGGACTTATTAACACATTATAATGTGTGTGTAGTAGTGAGTATGTGTTCTGAAAACATGTGCACTCTGTAGCACATCGCTCTCTTTTGTTTCTCTCTTGTGTTAAATAAAGTTTAATTTTGAATAGATGAATTAACATAATGTTGCAAAGAATATTATGTTCCAAAATATACCATTTCTTCAATGTCTTTCTTATCAACTTTTAGTAAACTATAGTTTATGTTCCCTTTCAATTTTACACAGAATTAATAAATTTAAGAATTCTATATAGTACGTGTCATACCTTAGCCCATGTTTGTCTTGTTTCTTCTTTCTTTTCTTCTTCTTGGTCTTTTATATTCCTGTCTTCTTGTTGTATTGCTTGTCTTTCTTAGTCTGCTTGTTTTCCTCACCATGTTCTCTGCAGCACATGGCCCCGTTTTGTTGCCCCACCCTGTAATTAGTGTTTCCACCTGTGTCTCATTTGTATCCCAGTCCTCTTGTTATCTTCCCCAGGTGTTCCTTGTCTGTGTCTGTGTATATATACACCCCACATTTGTTATGTTTATTATGCTTGTTTGTTGATTTGACTTCTGTTTATGTTAGTCCTTGCTTTTCAAGCTAGTTCCTAGTCCATAGTTTGTTTTATAGTATTGGTCTTTTCGTTTCTTTCTATATGGCTACTAATAAAACCCACTTGCATTTGCATCCTGCCTCCAACTCTGAAGAATTACAGATTTTTTTTTGGATGAAGAGTGTTTTTCTACATGTATACTTACTCAAATAAGTAGTTACAAAAGAGCACTTGTGTTACTGGTGTAAAATGTTTCCACAGCACTGTATACTGATTATAAAAATCACATAATGGTCCCTTACAAGTATTTCCTAATGAACCAGAGTCTCATATTGTGTATCTTAGTAGAGATTCTAGGAGATCCTTCTTCTTCCACTGGTAGGAAAACACTTCACTGACTCCATCCCGTCAACGCATCCAAATTCTTCTTTCTGTATGGAATGTGAATGTTCGCTGGTGTACATAAACTGGTCAGAGTCGCTGAATACATACTGGTGTTTAGCCCTTCACTGTGGTTCACCACAAGAATCTGTGATATGTTCAGACTTGTGGAAAGGTAAGCTCAGCTGTGCCAAAGTATCTGGATGTTTGCCAGACTCTACGTGGTTGTGTGTTGTGAGTTGAGCTGATATGGAGGATGTGGAGGCATCTCTGATGACTGTGACACCAGTAGAGTAATTCAGCAGAGTTACACTGTGCCCAATGTGCTAGCCATTAATTAAAGGCCTGCTTTGTGTTGTGTGTTATGTATAAAATTAAAAGGTAACACTTTACTTGGATGGTCCATTTTATGGCCTTGTTGATGCTCAACTGACATTCATAACACTGAATTGAATGTCCATTAAATGTAACTTAACCCTATGTTAAATGTAAATAATTTAAAATAGAACCAAACCCTACAATTAACCCTAACCTTAACCATGAGTTAATCCTAAAATCTAACTTTACACTTAACCTTAACCTAAGCTTAAAATCTAACCATAAACCAAATTCTAACATATTAAGATTAGAGTTTGGGTTAGAGTTGGATGTAAAAGTTACATTCAATAGAGAATCATTTACTTTCAGCTTTCAGTTCAATTTCATTTAATAGACATTCAGTTAAAAGTTAGTTGAATGTCAGTTGAGTATCAACAAGGCCATCAAATGGACCATCCAAGTAAAGTGTTACCAATTAAAATAGCACAAACGCATTGAATGTTTATGGATGGAGTGCATGGCAAATTGGAAAATGCTAAGTCTTGATGTTGAGAGCTTGATTCTGTGAAGGACACATTTCTAACAATGTTCATAGTAGACAGTTATGTGTGGACTTCTTGGTTCTTTACTGTTCCTGTCTTCTTGTTTTATTGCTTGTCTTCCTTAGTCTGCTTGCTTTCCTCAACATGTTCTCTGCAGTACATGGCTCTGTTTTGTTGCTGTCTTGTCTCCGCCCAAGCCCCGAACTGTCATTAGTGTTCCAACCTGTGTTTCATTTGTAATGCAGTCCTCTCGTTATCTTCCCCAGGTGTTTCTTGTCTGTATCTGCGTAAATATGTAACCTGGCTTTGACATAAGTACAGTAATTCAGCAGAGTTACACGGTGCCCAATACTCTAGCTATTAATTAAATGACTGCTTTGGTCTGTGTGTTATGTATAAAAATAAAATAGCACAAATGCATTGAATGTTTATGGACAGAGTGCGTGGCAAATTGTAAAATGCTAATTCTTGATGTTGAGAGCTTGATTCTGTGAAGGACACATTTCTAACAATGTTCATAGTGGACAGTTATGTGTGGACTTCTTGGTTCTTTACTGTTCCTGTCTTCTTGTGTTCTTGCCTGTCTTCCTTAGTCTGCTTGTTTCCCTGCTTGTTTTCCTCACCATGCTAATTCTTGATGTTGGGAGATTCTGTGAAGGACACATTTCTAACAATGTTCATAGTGTACAGTTATGTGTGGATTTTTAGTCACCTTGTAGAGCAAGGTCAACATAAGCAGTAGGTGTTTAAAGGACTCTTGATTTCATTCAACAAAGGCAGAAGATACAAACATTTATCAAACAAACCTTGAACGCATGCTGAAAAAAGTTTGTCCCATGTAAATACAGTAAATTTGTAGCGGTACCATTCAAGTGGTGTCAGAAACTGGGAAAAACCATTTGTATCACTTTGTATTCCACTCAACCAGCCAATGAAGTCACATTTCCAAGTGGGAAACTCTAGTAAGATTCTAGATGAAACAAAAATTTATGAAATGTGATGTATAACAACTTTTTTCTCCTTGTCTGTACATTTTTAAAGGTGTCATTTGGCTAGAAAGCATTTAGTATTGGCTATTTTTAAAATACAGTAGGTCACTCCGACATAAACCTGTAAATTAGGATTCATGGCCTCGCCCACCTTGGCTTGCAACCGCCCACTGCGGAGTGCTGTTAGCTGTTAGCCAATCAGAGACAAGAAGTTTGCATGTCATGAATATTCTTGAGTAAAAGCCGAAATCCTGTCGTTCTTCCCCGCCCACTCCTCCACCAAACTAAAACAGACTGAAACAGGAGCACAAAAACTTTATTCATACTAGAGACCACCACAAAACTAATGAAAAAACATGAAATGAGATCTTTACAGTTTGCTTTTCCTTCCCTCAGCTACCTTTAGTTAACTCACTTGGTGTCTTAGGTTTTGTGTTTTTGTTTGTTTGTTTTTTTATGTAATTTCTGTAATGCTGCTTTGTAATGTCAGTTGTAAAAGGCACTTGACATATAAAATATATTGCTATGATTTGATCTAGTGCTCAGTGTGATATTAGATGTCACAGGTGGTTGTTAGCAGCAGACAGTGATGACAGACAGTGCTCTCCTTCAGTCATCTCCAGCTGTTTGGAGCAGGTTAAATGAATGTAGTGGCCCTTCACCTTCCCAGCTTGGGTGAGGTGGGGTGGGGGGTGGTAAAATACCCTGTAGTGGGAGGAATTGCCAATGAGTAAGCTGGGCACAGAATCCTTAGTTTAAAAAATGTGATAAGAATTAGATTAATGTGTAGAGTAAACAGTCATGTTTTGTGAAACAAAAAAAAAGACGTTTGACATGTTTTGTCAAATGGAATGTATTCCAAATAAAATATCCAAGTAAAAGTCCATTTTTTACTTACTAATTAGTACTAGTGACTTTTTCCTATCTTATTTTAATGTCTGAGAGCCCAAAAAAAGCATCAGCTGCAGAACATCCAGAAACTCAAGGTGACAACCATTAAACCAGAACAACAACCGCTGTTGATTGACGTCATCTGTTGACACAAGGACCTGAGAGAGAGAGAGAGAGAGAGAGAGACAGAACAGAGAGAGAGAGAGTTTCTGGCAAGTTGGAACAGGTGGGAGAGTGAATCAGTAGAAAGGCCTTACTGACACACACACACTCACAAACACACACTCACAAACACACACACACACACAACTGAAGAGAGCAGGTGCATGTCAGCTGGAACACATTGATCAGGCAAAAGAGAGAGAGAGAGAGAGAGAGAGAGAAGGCAGAGAAAGTGGGTAGAGAGGCATGTCCAGAAGTATTTAAACATTTTAATGTCTTTTTTACAAAAACAACACCTCAATGGATTAAAAATAAAGTAATCATGAAGTGCATATCAAAATATATACTTTTATAAAATAAATTACTAAAAGAAATACTTACATATACAATTAAATTGCACCAATATGAAAAACATAACATTTGTGCAAATGCACATACATATAATGAACATTTAGTTTCACACTATAGCTCCCATCCACTAATGCCAGCAGCCTTTCTGCCATGTAGTTGAAGAAAACTTGAGAAAACAGTGTCGCTACAGCTACTTTCACGCGTATTTTTCTTTAAATGAATGAATGAAATCTCATGCAGAAATGGTACAAACTTCCATAAATTTAAACTATGATTATGTTTAGGTTAGGATTAGATTAAGGGTTGGGTTTAGGCTAAGTTTAAGTTATGAGGTTATGATTTTGGTTAAGGTCAGGGAAACACTTAGGTTATGGTTAGGTTTAGATTACTAATGTAGATTCAGATCATTTGTAAAAATCTCTGTTTAAAATGTTTGTTTTACAGGGTTGCATATTACCCATATATAAATCCTGTACACACCATACACATACTGCCAATCTGAAAACGGCCATTTAGTTACGTGAGTATAAGCTGAGAACAGGCTGCTATAGGAGAAGTTATATCTCCCCAGTTTTGGAACAATAACCTTTAGACAGATAAAACCAAGATTAGCTTATTATTTATGGAGACAAGACAAGAAAGTGTTCATTATTAAAAGCAATGCCATGTCACCTGTCATACATAGTGATGCACTCTTAGGACATGGGCATGTATTACTGTCAAAAGAACTGATTAATCAGACATCTATAAACTACTAAATACCCAGACTTGAGTAAAAGTACCAGTACTCTATCAAAAAAAAGTGACTTAAGAAGAATTTTAAGTTTTTTTTAAGCATCATACTTAAGTGGAAGTATTTAGCATTTTTTTGCAGGAAGCAGAAAAAAAGGCAGAATAGTAGCATGATCTGTGTTCTTATAAGATCAGCTTAATCGCTTGATGCACTCAATGATGTGTCAGCTTTATTAAACCCAGTGACAGTGACCTATCTACCCCTCTGACAGTGATAATGTGGGTTTGGAATAATTCTTAACATTTTATTAAACTCATCCAAAATGAATGTAGTGAAAATAGTAAAAATAAAGTGTAAGTATCAGAAAAAATAATATTCCAGTAGAAACAGACTGGTGTTTGCTGATAATAAGACTGCTGAAAGAACAGTGTACAGATTTGTACATTGTGCTTAGATTCAGTCAAATGCTGCAAAACTGATTATGATCAATGTTCAAATGCTGCTTTACAGTACAGCTGGATAATGACCCAAACCCACATAACTTCTTAAAACAAAGAAATGAACTGTTCCTAAAAGAAAACTGCTAATGAAATGTAATAAAAATTCAAAAACTGCAGAAAAATCCATGAAGAAGGACAGAACCAGATAAAATCATTTTCATCGTCCTCCTTAAATGAGAGCAGCATTTGCCAAACGTCCTATATCCCTCAAAATAAAGAGAAAAGGAAAGTGAAAATGAAGGGAAAAGAAAGAAAAAAGCCAGAATGAAACAAAGGTGTCAGCTGCTGGGGCGTCCGGCAGAACAGCTGGTGCCAAGAACAAGGCTGGAGAACAGAGTGCGTTCAGTTTAGCCTGGAGCTCCGCCAAGGCGGTCGACTCCGCCGAGGGACGCGTGCCAAGCAGCGGCCGAGCCTTCAGCCACATTATATAACTCCGCTAGAACAGAGACCACTGCAGACCTCAGCCCAGAGCGAGCAGTCATATGCTTCCAGTTAAAAACCCCAGCACTGTTCCAGTCCAGTAACACAGAGCATGAGAAGCTATAAAAAGAAAAGAACACAACTCCCACTATTTCAGCCTTTAGCAAAGGAAATGTCTGTTTAACAAAGAGGCTATATAGACACTATTCACACGAGGGTGGCCTCATTCATCGCCGACGCGGCTTTCACGTGAGGCCCGGGTGAAATACGGCACTTTGGCCGTCAGGGGCTACTACTAACTGTTTCTGCTTCTGTTCTAATAATAAACAGTAACATATTAAAATCCAATCCATTATAAGAGAAAAAAAGAATAGCTTTCTGGCAGCAATATGTCAAAATATTTTGACTTAGTAGCTCATAATAATGACCCATGTAAAATTATAAGTTAAAAATAATACATGTAAAATAATACATTAATTGTCACTTGCTATATTGATTATTTACATATTAGTAAAATAAATCTAATCAAATGTTTTAGAAAATTATTTGGTAACACTACATTGGTGGGTCAATTATAGATGCCTCATAGATGCTTACTAACATTCAACAGAATGTCAATTAAATGCAACTGAGCTCTTACCCAAAGTCTAAACTTAATATTTTAGAGTTAGTTTTAGGGTTAGGATTAAGGTTCTGGTTAAGGTTTAGGTCAGGGTAAGGCTAAGGATTAGTGTTTTAGGTGTAGAGTTAGGTTCTTTAGAGAATAATTTACATACATTTAACCTAGTGTTAAGGAGTATTAAATAGACATACAGTTAAATGTTAGTTGATTGTTAGGTTGTTTTTTTTTAGTTTTACTGAACACGAGCAGCTGGTGGAGCAATGGAGACTTCAGAATAGAAAAACTCAGAGCTCAGTAGTAGAAGTGAAGTTTCTGACTGAGAGAGCTCTCTCTCTTTGACTGAACACAACCTGGAATCTGATTCATCCACTCTGAAAGGAGACCGCATCACACCCACCCAGTTTAAAATGATCCTTCTACATGCTCTGTGCAATTACTCATTCTCACCAGAGAGGACCCTAAATCCCCCAAATCCCAAAACTCAGCTTTAATTTAATTTGTTTTTGTTGTTGTTTTAGAAAATAATTCAACAACTTAATAAGAAGTGAGTCAAGTAAATCAAGATATTATGTAAAATGTTTTACATACTGCTAATAAGAAAACAGAGGAAGTAAATAGTTCAAGTCTAATTTAGACTAAATTTAATTTACACAGCTTGTTCTTGTGCATTCAAATTGCAGTCCATGATAAAATGTCAGTGAAATGTATTTGGCATCTTTAGATTTGATGTCAATCCATAGCACTGAAAGCTCATACTCCACCTGCTAGCACTGTGAAACCCATACTGAGGTGTTCTGTATTCTCCAGTAGACTTACTTTAGTGATGAATTTGACTTCTTGTCTTATTACTCTATAGATACAGTTTGAGTGGTTGATTGAGTAAATGTGTGAATGACTGATGAAGAACATTGTCTATTTTGTTCTACTTTAGTTGATTTGTGAACATCAGTTGTTTGCATACATTGTGCTGTTAAGCTTTTTTAGAAATATATTTTGGGCCTGTCTAATACATAACTATTACTTGTATAATGCATTTTTTCCATTGGCGGCTTGTGGCAGTTAAGGGTCCCTATGCAACTTGGTTGGATTGAGGTTGAACCAGCACTAAATGATGGACTTGAATGGTCAATCCATCATAAAGTTCTGATATAATCTAAAAGTCAATGTAAAAAGAGTTTATTTAAGGTTATGTTGGAGTCAGGGTTCAATGTATGTTCTATTGGCCCATTCATTAAAAAAGTTGAGTCACATTGTAAGGGACAGTTTGTTTATTCCAATTTTGTAGTAAAATAAAAATTGACAAAAAATGGAGATACTTGATTTTCACTGTACAGCAATATTATACATTGTACTTGTGTTGGGCACAGGTGGAATCCATGCACTGAACACACACACATACACACGAGCAAGTAAACTCTGAACACACACACACACACACAGATATTGTGAGCACACATGTCCAGAGTGGTAGGCAGACAAAAAACAATGGCCAGAATAACATTGTCAAAAAATGAAAAAATTGTTAAACTCTTAAGGTATATTGTTGGTATATTGTAAAACAGACTGACTGATCTGCATTTGAATGGAACTGTTGCTTCTTCTTTATATTATTATTATGTATTTATTTATTTATTATTTTTTTTTTTTTTTATTAGGCTTGCAGTTGGCGCAGTGCTATCTGTCATTCATAAGCTCTGTAAATTACACTAATCTGTATGATCTTTCTAACTCCAGTGAAACCATGAAAAAATATATATATATGTTGGACCTCAAACATATCTCAACAGAACAGCTACATTGGGTTCAAGGGGAAAATTGTGTACATTAGACCTTTCAACAAACTATTGCTTTAAGGAAGACTCAACCCAGTTCTGACCTCACACAAAGCCCCCCGTGCCCCTCTACCCTCATGTCCGGATATATATACAGGACATCGGGGACGGTTCTGTCCGGGCTCCACTCTCATCCTTCACTTGGACAAATTGCAACTCCCCCACCAGTGTTTCACTCTGACCCACTGTGGGGTTAATGAAAACGACGCAGCATGGCGAAGGCAGTCATCAAGCAACAGAGCCGTGGCCTGCCAGCCATGATTTCCACTCGTTCGGCATACTTGAGCTCGAGCCAAAACCTCCCGCTAGACACAAGCTCCAGCCACGGGGCCTAGGCACAGAAATAACACAGCTCCTGCTTGCATGTTTAACGCCCCAGAAAAATGCCCCTTTCATTTAGCAGGGCTTTAAATCACTGGCATTACTGTATGCTAGGTGATCGGTGGCCGCAGTGCGGGGCACAGGCCAGCCAGCCTGGAGTCACTGTCTTCAAAAAAAAAATGCAGAGGTTTACTTCTCTTTCCCCTCTCCCTCTCTTCTGAGAGCGCACGGGTTTACGTCTTTCCGCAAGGCCACATGAAGGACAGCTCTCTCTGGTTTGCTGATTTTGGGCCGCAATCGGCTAACCTACGCTGTGTTTAGTGGGTGACTACAAGATATTTCTTGAAAACGGGATGGAGGTGCTTTTCTGTGAGCCTTTCAATTAAAGCGGAGAAATTCGGAGAAAAATCTCATTTACAGTTTTCCATTTTGCCCAAACGTTGCTAGAGAGCCAAGACATTTTTGAGCTTCTTGGGTTTTTTCTTTTTTTTTTCACTGGAGTTTTGTAGATAATGTAGCTTGTAAACACCAATTAGTGTTGGGCAGGAAGTCAAGAAGTCGTGTGTGGCTTCTTAAACTGTATGACCTTCCGATAAAAAAAAAAAAAAAAAAACATTAAAAAATGAACTGATTAAAATATGCCACAGCTTCTAGGGTGCAACCATGACTAGACTAGACAACCAGACTAATTATTGACTAATTAATGACAAAGCAGTTTTACAGGAAACTAAGCCTCATTAAACAGAGAGAGAGAGAGAAAGACTGCAGGTAACGTAGACAAGAGAGCACCCACAAACACTGGCATCCACCCACTACACTTTCAATTTTCAACAAACCAGAGTGATGTAAGTGCAGCAGGCAGTATGTTAGCACTAGCATGGGAACTTGGTTTTGTAAATGTAGATGCTAAAAGACTAGGCTAAACAGAACAGAGCTAAACAGCACAAAAGCAGCAAGGCGGAGACAGACCAGACTAGCCAAGTACAGAGCTACTTTACCTTAACTTTAAAGTTTTTATTTCTCCTGTTAAAGTTACTTTTTATAGAAATATTTTTACTTAGTGAGGTTTCAAATTGTTAAGCTGTGTCAATTATGACACAGCTTATAGCCAGGTATGTAAATGAGCTAAGTTAGCTTCAGAGCCAAGTAAAGAAAAAGGTTCTTATCTGGAAAATAAATGTTTATTAGCTCAGTAAAACATGAGCATTACAATAAATACAAACAGCAGTTTTACAAAAATCAGTGCTTTTACAGCCCTGTTTTCCTTAAAGCATCTCCTAATCTCTCCTCATCTGAGCTTAATACACACAAGAAAAAAAAAGTACAGATTTGTACTTAACCCTTGTGTGGTGTTCGGGTCTGTGGGACCCGTTTTCATTTTTCATCAAATTATACTAAAAACATTTTTTTTCTAACTCAAACTCATTAGCATTGCCCCCCCCCCCCCACACACATTTATATTACATACAATAGTACATACAGGCTAATAAACATTTCTTCATTTGTAAATTTGAAACTAAACAAATTTTCTACTCATATCTTGAGTTTAATTCATTTTCTTTTACATTTTATTAAAAAACTAATAAAAAAAGAGTAGCACTTTTTGAAAGAAATGTAACATAAGAAAGGTAAAGGGCAAATTTTAACTATGTAAGCTGTTTATATTGCTTGCAATTTAGGTGAAGCAAGCATGTGTAAAGCATTTTAATGCAAAATTGCTTAATTTTGCTGAATTAAATACAAGTAACAAAGTAAACGAGTAACAAAAATATGAACACCACACAAGGGTTAAAACATCTCCTAATCTCTCCTCATCTGAGCTTAATTCACACTAAGAAAAAAATAGTACAGATTAGTATTTAAAAGAGTACAAAGCTTGTAGCTGGGGCTGTACCTTATATTGAGGTACAAAAATGTACCTTTTAGTGAAAGTCCTTTTTTGCACCCATATTTTTTGATGATCTTGATGTTTTTTTATTAACTTGATGATTCATAATGGTCTGGCTTTCAAATAAAAATGTGCATTTAAATATATATATTGTTTATTAGTACAGTGATACAGAATACTGAATGTACCTTTTGGCTGGTTAAATGGTACACATCTGTATTTACTGCTGTTAGGAATGACTTTGTACTTCAGAGGGAACAAATCTGACCCTGTAAAGACCAATATTATACCTTTGACGGTACAATTATAAAGAGTGTACCTTTGAGTACAAAAAAGTACTCATATCGTACCTCTGTTTTTTGGAGTGTACATTTATTTCTAGTTCTCATCATTTCAACAACTGGTTTGGTAAATCAGAGCTTACTGATGGTAAATCAGGTGAGCTGCTGTCGGAACTGAACATATACACATGCTGACGGCATCCAGGAGAAATCTGGAACTAAATGTTGTTCTACGGCTTGGCTGAGGATGCAACCTAGTTACCTAAAAATGAAATGAGAAATTTTCGATACTTTTTACTATATTTATGTATATATTTGCATCTGATTAAATCATATATGGTGCTTTTTTCAGTCAAAAACACTCATATTGCTGAGATAAATGAATAAGTGTAATTTGCTTAGGTGCCTAAAACATTTGCACAGTACTCTATGTTGCAAAGCTGTGACCCTTCTTCCATAAACCCATACATCACCAATCTTACTAACCGCTTCAAAACTAAAGCTAACTAAAGGGTTGTGAGAAAACTACATCCGGTTCTGGGGTCGACAGAAGAAAATAAAGGCCTTAACACTGAAGAAAAGCACTGTATTTTTTGATGACTGCCGCTACCAGACTGCACACGTTTCCACATTAGCCTCCACGAACACTTCTGACCAGACTGACGCTCTTCCTGCACCTCGGGGTCAGTATTAATAAATCATAAAGCCTTGACATGCGCCAGAGGTGGCAGACACTGCATCTCCATCTGACCTCCACAGTCATGACCAGGATGTGGATGTGACCGGATGGTTGCCGTCGCAGACAGAGGAAAGAAGTAGTAAAACAAAGCAGCAATTTTGGGTAAGGGGCCAGTGATGTGATCATTACTGAGGGGTTAAGGCTCAGGTTAATTGCCTTCTATTCAAGAGAAGAAGGCACCTCTAAAGTCAACTTGGCAGCAACAGCTGTGAGACATCACGGGGGGACAATAAGAGGACACTGATAACAGGGTACGGGGTCAGTGACCTGTCACACCATCTACCACTGTCTATCTTAAGGCTTATTTAAAGTAAGTAATTGGGCAGTTAGATGACTGATGTGTTAGCTCTGTGCTCCGTCATGACATATTTATAATATATAAATGAGACAATGGGCATAAAGTGCTGAATAATCAGCTTTATTACGAGTATATTTGCACTGATTTAACACTTTATTAGGAACACTACACTCATGCTATTCTTTAATAATGTGTTCTGTTGTGGATTTTCTGTAGATCTAGTGATTAGGAGGCTATGAAGGAACACTGATGCTTTAACCTGTTTTAGACTTTTTAGTTTGGTTCAAACCAACGTTGCAAATGTAAGAGGTAAAACAAATTTAGTGTGACCAAAAGAGATGACCTTTTCAAATGGTTAAATGGACTCCCCTTCAGCTGCACATGCATCATGCAGCATTGTGGGGTGCTCAAACACCTATACTTGTGACTCCTGCATCTACCGTAACTGTAGATTAACCCTAATTTATAAACAAATATAAAAGGAACTGTGCCAGACTCATCCCATGATCCATGTCTGTGCCAGACAGTCCCATCCGATCAAGAGCTGGGTCAGCACCTAGCACTAAAAAAACGAGGAAAACAGCAAAACAACAATAATCAGCCCTTTAATCAGGCATTTAAATTACTTTTTAAAAGGTAAATAAAAGTGTTTTTTCTGGGATTAAAGCATGAATTCTGCTGTAACTGGAAATATCTGCACAAAACTTTCAGACAAACAGCTTTCGACACGTGCGTTTACAAGCACATGCCCAACCATGTGGATGGAGGCCATATGGTTACCTTGTGTTTACTCCTGCCCCTCCTCGCTTAAGAAATGAAGGTCTATCTATCTGAGAAATTCCAAGAACTTTGAAAGTATCCTCAAGTGCAGTCGCAAAAAAAGGTTATGATGAAACTGGCTCTATCAGGATTGCCACAGGAAAGAAAGACCAAGATTTACTACTATTTCACAGGATAGGTTCATTAGATTTACCAGCCTCAGAAACTGCAAATCAACAGCAATCCAGATAAGAAACATCTTGGTTTGTTGAAGACTTTTAAGTTACTACACATTCATTATGTGTTTCTTCATTGTCTAGCTGACTTCTGTATTCATTTACAATGTAGGGAAAAAAATAATAAAAAATAAAATTAATGAGAAGGTGTGTCCAAACTTTTAATTAGTACTATATAATATAGAAATCATCAAATTCAAAGTCAAGTGTAATGTTTTTGCCTTTGCACGCCTCTAACAGAGTCATACCTATTTGAGTTTTTGTTTTTTAACAGGCATTGTTCAAAATACTTCACATATTTTTACAGTTTAGGGAAATTTTAAGCAATCTCTGTTTAATCAAGAACACACAGTGAGATTAGCTGTGTTTCCTTTTGGAAGCGATTCAAATTTGAAATCTTTGTCACTATGACTTTGCACATGAGAAATGTAAAATCAAGCACATTTCTGACTGACAGCACTAATCCTGCTTTGTCATGCTTCTGTGGATATTTGATTCACTATAAGAAAGCAATTAACTTTAACTTCTGCAGCATGTCCAGACAGTGATCACCTGGAAATGTGGCTCTTCTTCACCTGAAAATATGGAGGAAACTAATCCCTACCTTTTATATTTGTTTACCAAATCTAGTCAGATTTACTTCCATTACTTTATAATCTTTAATGACAAGAAGCATAAAGATAAAAGCAGTAAAATAAGCAGAGATTCACTTCTGTTTTCCCTCCAACAGGAAACTACTCAAGTCACTTAGATACTTTAATCACTTTAAACCTCATAAGATTAAGAGAAAACTTGATCTGTATCTTGGGAAAATTCCACTTTCCCCAATATAAAACCACAATCTTGCTATAAAATATCATGTTCATGTTTTGTTTTTAATGGTTTGTCCATTGTTTCTTATTTTAAAAGTTTGTTTATTCCACCCTTGATTTAGATGGTCTGGTCATTTTAGATCAACTAGTTTATGTTTATATGATATGCAAATGAGGTGAATGCAGTCGTAAGTAACTACTGCTCTGGACAATGATCATAAAGTAGCTAAATCTGCTAACACAACATTCCTGCAGGCTATTTATACATCTTAGTAGCTGTTAAACACAACACTAAAAGATCTGAGGTTAACGATTAATTTCTATTGATACTTTATCTGTCACACAGGCCAGACTCTCACAGGACAGACATTCAAAGATACAAATCACAAAGTTTATTATTAGGGGGCTAGGCTTACATGAGAATACATGAGAAATCCTGCAATAAAAGTGATAAGACAAAAAGGGAGTCAAGAATACAAAAAAGTGTTGGCAACAACAAGGTAATCAATAGAATGGGCAAGGCAAAAGATGAGAAAACGATAATACAAAACTGGCCATTAACAAAAAAGCAAAGACAATAGAAAGCGTTGTAGAAGAGCTAAGAAAACTAGATTCAGTACTCAGCAAGGACTAGGCCAAACTGTGGGGAATAAATACAGGGGAGAACAGGTAAAAACAATCAATAGCTCGAAGAGTGGGAACGCCATAGCACCATAACATCTACCTAAACATCCAAAATCCTGCTTTTACTAATATGTGGAGGGAGGAGAATCTCTGTTATGTATTCCCATAATGCTATTAGGCTGATAAGGAAGATGTTAGCCTAAGAGCTAGCCTAAGGGATATCCTTATAGTCTTCCAAGCACTGGAAGAGCCCTCTTCACTGAAGCTTTGTAACAGTATTTTTTCTGGGTAAAGATGTTCTGATGTTAGTTTACCCATCTCGTAATTGTAACATCTTTACTTTAAAAACTTTAATAACATTTAAAGTTTACAAAACAAGTCCATGATGAACTTATTTTGCATTTAGCATTTAATAAAGTTAATATTACAACTGTTTCCAAAGTTCTGAAAAAGATAACTTTTACACAATTTGTACAAATCAATGTGCTGCGAAAAACATCCCTGATTTGAACTGATTTGTGGAGTTGAATCTAATTTAGTGCAAATATGAAATCTCTAGAGTTGCAAGCAGTTCAGCAGGTCCAACTGATATAGAATAACAAACTTAATGTGTGCATAATTATTCCTTATAGAAGTGTACAGTACATACAAGCATGTTGTTAGGAGTAGTCAAAGCTTTTTAATATGATTATGGATCTGTTATTTTAATGTTTCATATCATCCCTTAATGTGTGCATAATTATTCCTTATAGAAGTGTACAGTACATACAGACATGTTGTCAGGAGTAGTCAAAGCTTTTTTAATATGATTCTGGATCTGTTATTTTAATGTTTCATATCATCCCTTTTTATATAAACACATTTATTCTTGATATGTTGACACAGTGAAAAAGATATATTTATATACATTTTATACTGTGAAAAGAAATGAAACAAAAGCATTAGATTTAATGAGGTTTTGACATGTTGGCGACCATATGTAACTTGAAGCCAAAAGCATATTTGAATATGAAATTAAATGTTCAGTTCTCTATTGAATGTCACCCACCCACTTCCTACATGTGCCAGCCTAGTCTTTGTGCATGCTTCATGGCTGCAGCCAATTAAGTGACATATTTAAACTCAAAACAAAATGTACCAGGATTTCCACTGCCAAGAGAGTGGAATCTTGTGAGATCTGCATGTGAAATGTATGGTACTGAATAATTCTGTTTATTCTCTACAGTATTGTAGCATTGCGCTGTCTGTACCTCCTGCTGGGAAAGAAGTCAATGATGTACAACAGATAACAGCCTTTCTTTTCCTTATTTCCCTGACTGGTTGTGAGAGGGCGTAGTGAATGTTGCTCTTGAGCAAATAATGAAGTTAATATTGTGAGATATTTAATTTGGCTGCTGTACCTGCACTGATTGCGACACACTGGGTAAGAGATCAGCTTCTTACCGTACAATAGATAGATAGATAGATAGATAGATAGATAGATAGATAGATAGATAGATAGATAGATAGATAGATAGATAGATAGATAGATAGATAGATAGATAGATAGATAGATAGATAGATAGATAGATAGATAGATACTTTATTGATCCCGAAGGAAATTTAGCAGCCAGTAGCAATTACACAATACAGTAGAAACAAACAATAAGTGTAGTACAATACACTTATTGAGGGATAAAATTCTAAATTGAGACTTAAAAAAAATATATACATAAATATATAAATGCAAAAAAACTATAGAAAGTGTGGAAGTAAACAGTCGTAGATATGAGGTAGTGCAGTAAAAGAATAAACTAAGTATAGGAGGTATTAGTAGATATGACTATTAAACATAAACATAAACATGTGCAAGTATTATATTTAAGTTAGTTAATATGTGTGTATTAGCCAGAATAGTGGAATTCAGTGATAGTGGAAGAGTGAAATTGTGACAGAATGTAAATTGATTGTGAAGTGTTACCTCAGGCCATGGCTTTAAATACCCACTGTCAGGATTGACCCAGGCAGGGAGACTAATAAACGAAGAACTAAACAGAACTAATAACATAAACAAGAAATAAACAAGAAACTAGAAACTAACAGGAATAACCGAGAATAAAACAAAACTAAACAGGGCAGGGATATATACAAGAAAAACAACAAGAATCTAAGCTAGACAGGGAATAACTAAACTAGACTAGAATAAATAAACTAAACAGGGCAAGGAGAAAACAAAGGACATTTTTTGAAACACAGAGAGAGACGAACGACAGGTGAAGGTGCAAAGACCGACGAAGGACAAGTGACAGAGGAGGGCTAATTATACTAACACGAAACACACTAGAAGTGGAAACACCTGGCGAAGGGGCGGAGCTACAAATGAGACACGTGGTGGAAAACTACTGAGACAGGAGACACAGAGGGGCACAGGTCACGTGGGGAAAACACACAGAGACATGAGACAAGGCCAGGACGTGACACCCACACTTGTATATGTTGTGAAGTGAGGTTGAACACTGGCCAGCATGCTCATAGCAAGCCAACCTAAACTATCAGAGTTGGAGTGATATAAAGGTATAAAGTAAGCTGATAGCGGGTATCAGATGGCGTCAGCATTACCACCCACAGTAGACAGCACAGAGTGTCGTAATGATCATGACCAGCACCAATAGGAGGCTTTGGACAAGATAACTAATACAATATTTACCTACCTGTGTAACTTCAGGTTTGAAGTGATTTCAGTCACTCTGGATAATAGTGTCGGCCAAATTGCAACAAAAAAAACCCAAAACAGACAAATGTACATAAATAAGGTCTGGCAACCAGGGTCCCCAATTTTTCTGAATTTACTTTGTTGAGCTATTTCCAAATGACTTCGTCCCCTTGTAAAAGAATGTGTATTGAGTATATTTTTTAAAGTATACTTAACATGGAAAAGTACATACTTTTTCAAATAAAATAGGTACATATATAAAGGAGTTGGACAATGAAACTGAAGCATCAGGTTTTAGACCACAATAATTTATTGTCTCAACAGACAGTTCTGGTGGAAACAGGAGAGTTGAGGTGCACATTGAACTCTGCCGTGATTTGGGCAGCCGTGGTTTTATGTTTTTTGGATACAATCCGGGTTAGCAACCAAACATCCCTTTCAGACAGCTTCCTCTTGCGTCCACAGTTAATCCCGTTGGATGTGGTTCGTCCTTCTTGATGGTATGCTGACATTATCCTGGATACCGTGTCTTTTGATACATCACAAGGACTTGCTGTCTTGGTCACAGATGCACCAACAATTTGTCCTCTTTTGAACTCTGGTATGTCACCCATAATGTTGTGTGCATTGTAATATTTTGAACAAATTTGCGCTCTTACCCTGCTAATTGGACCTTCACACCCTGCTCTTACTGGTGCAATGTGCAATTAATGAAGATTGGCCACCAGGCTGCTCCAATTTAGCCATGAATCCTCCCACAGTTTTATTGTCCAAACCCTGTACATATTAAATGTACTATTTTGGAACAACTGATGGCAACTTAAGTGTATTTCTGTTGTAATTAAGCTATATTTAAACTTAACACAAATACATTAAATTGTGCTTTTGAGTAAATTTTTTGAGTAAACTTAAACTTAAGTCGATATAAGTATATATATAATACAGTGCACTTTAAGCAGTATTTAATGCCTCTTTCTCTCTCTCTCTCTCTCTCTCTCTCTCTCTCTTTTTTATGAACACAACTTATAATTTAAAGCATATTGCTTAGAAATACATTTTATGTATGTAAAAATATATAAATATATTTAATGTGTATTGTCATAAAGTATATTGAACTGAAAATGCACTTTTAGTATTCTTTACCTAATTTTAACATACTTTTATTAGTTTTCACAATGGATCACACTGCTGCCATCCAAAGAGCATGTCTTGAAGTTACAAATGCTATGTTATTGCCAGTTGCATAGTCAGTACAGTACTTAGCTCAATAAAAAATGCCCATAACTGTCTATAATATATGAATAATTTATTATTCTTAGTTACATGTATTAAATATAGAGAGAGGGAGACAGAGAAAGAGAGAGTGAAAGAGAAAGGGAGGTAAACACTGCTGTGTTTTCATCTGTCTGGAATGATGTCATGGATGCCTAACTAATGTCTTTATCAGTGAAATACAAGCTAAATATAACCGCATCAGGTGTAATTTGCAGTGAGTCATCTAAACCAATAGAACAGCCCTGATCAAGATCTGCTACAGTCTTTTCATACATAAATAAAGCAATTCAATTAATACTGCAGAATCTTCAGTTCATCCTGTTCTCCATCTGAAAAACCTATTTACACACTCAAACACTTACACACTTATAATAGAAGTAAATAAGCTGGTGCTTCGCCTTGTAGATAAAGTAAAGTCTGAGGCAGAAGTTCTGAAACTGTTGCCGCACAGTTTGTTTTGCTCTTTCAGTTTGTCTTTCATTAGTGCTAAGGACTGGATGCTGCAAACTGGAAGCTGTTGATTGGATAGTTCTGGTTGATGGACTATTCTCAGTCCAGAAGTGACACTAAGGTGTTTAAAAACTCCAGCAGCACTGCTGTGACACCACCACTATGCCAGGGTTACTCACTGCAGTGCTAAGAATAATGACCCACCACCCAAGTAATAGCTGCTCTGTGCTGGTCTATCCTGTTGGTTCCTGACCTTTGAAAAACAGGGTGAATTGAGGCTAATGGTGCGCATCCACTGGCACTTTCCTTTAACGCATGTTGCCATGCCCGATCTCTCGGCTCGCAGCGTGTGGGCGTGTTGGTGACGTTTTAGAATTTAAATAAAGCAACAGATGTAGTCAATTATAAGTTTAAAATTTTACATTTTTTAGTAAACCTTGCTGTAGTCAATAGTATTATATCTCCATATTCCGCCATTTTTAGTGTTTGAAAGGCGCCTGTTCTGTGTGTGTAAGGCTCGTATGTGTGCGGCGTTCCCATGTGGTCCGCTGTTCCCTGATTGGCCGGATTCATTTGAATAAAGCTTGAGATCTGCTGAACTTTTTCGCTGGAGGGTGGGGCTGTGCTCAACACAACGCAACCCAGCATGCACTGCAGCATCCGGTGTCTCTCTCCATTGAAATGAATGGGATGCGTCAGGGCTTAAGTGCCAATGGATGCACACCGCAATGAAGTATGCAGAGAAACAGATACAGGACTACAGTCTGTGAATATTGAACTACATATTTCTTCTATAAGGTTAGTGGAGTTGATAAGATGGACAGTGAGTGTGTAAACAAGGAGGTATCCACAATATTTTGGCTTGACTATGTATAATAGCCTTTTTCCTGTGAAAAAGAATAGCAGTAACAACAGTCTGATTGATGGTTTCATATCTTACTAAATAATGAATTCTTGGTACACAGAAGTCCTTTATTAATGTATTACAAACAGTTATCATTTGTACGCATCTGATTAAAGTCTGCTGCAGCATCTCCCTCCACAAGCAGATGGAGCAACAATAAAAGTTCTTATTTATGAGCACAAATCTTTGCTTTTAGTTAAAGCCTTCTTTATATTCTCTCTCTCTCTCTCTCTCGCTGACTCTCTCGCTCACTCTCTCGCTCACTCTGCCAGTAAATCTGTTCGGGGGCTAATCTGCCACCATGCGCCAGCTGCTCCCTTGGCAACCCTGGCGTTTCTGTTGCCATGGAGACGCTCACTTACGCTTGCACGGGCATAAGGTCTGGCGCAGTGCCATGGCTACGTGTGAGTGTGTGTCAGTTGGTTTGGATTTTTAAGTGTGGAAGTGTGTGAGGTACAGGTGTGTGTCCGTCTGTGTGTATGTCAGTGTTGTGCAGGACAGGTGTGTGTAGTCCTTATATTCAGGTTTATATTCATTATAAATAAAGTGTAATAATTAATAAGCATGTAAATGTGCCTGTGTTTAATGTGTGCCAGTTTTTGTAAGCGTGTAAGTGTGTAAGTGTATATACAGTACTTACACAATGTGAACACGTGTGTGGTACAACAAGGGGGGGTGGGGGGGGGGGGGGGCGGTGTCACTGACAGCCCCTATAAAAAAGGCCCAGTAATAAGAGATGACCTGTGCCCTGGGCCAAGCTGACCATCAGCTCACTGTTATACACAGCTGTTCTAAATCAGAGCCAAAGCATACAAGTGGTTTACAGTGTGTGTGTGTGTGTGTGTTGTGTGTGTGTGTGAGTGATTAAGAGAACCAAACATTGCCAATGTTGACACCTGTGGCCACATGACATATTTATTTGACATATTTATTCATATTAATGTATTAGGATTTTTATATATTTTTTGACATTTGATCATGTTACACAGGTTGGTTAATGTAGTGTTAGGAATCTTGCCCAAGGACTTAATGGTGTGACATGGTGGCAAATTGAACCCTAAACTGCCATAGAGAAGCCCCTATTATTACCTACCCCCCTACACTAGCTGGTTATATTGAGGTCACGCTCATTGTTGCTATCCATGTGTACGTCATATTTGTAGAACATGAAGAATCCCACAAGGTTTCGATTTCTTTTAAGCTACTGCATTAATCTGCCATCATAAAATTCTAACAAAATCAGGGATTGGTTAACTACAACTAATTCAAAGCATCATACACAGAATCATCAAATGTTTTAGTTTTAATTACACACACTACACAGTATAGAGTATCTTAAAAACCCTTAACAGGTCAGAATTTTTGTCAATTTTCTGCATGATATTACACACCTACATTTTTTTGATAATAAACGTTACTGCAAATTTTATTTGTAATTGTAATAGTAATTATTTAAAATACATGTAAGAAAATATTCTATTTTAAAAATAGAATGAATAAAATCATAAAATTGTCTCTTTTCTCATTTAATTTAATTTAATTAAGTTCATGGCCCCCAAACCTTTAGTTTCGTTATGGTTGTCTAGTTTTTACGTCTATTTTCAAACCTCCACATTAAGTGTTTGATTCCTGTTACTGATCCTAAACTATTAAGTGGAGTAAAGAGTGAACAGGCAACCTCTTTAAGTGTCCTGTAGGAGATTTCAAAGTCCTCAAATTTTCAGAATGTAAATAAGTTGATTTTCTGCAGAAAAAAAAACAGTTTGTATCACTTACACTTGTAGCCTGTATATGGGATAAGGCATGTTAAAAGGCTTAGGTAGTTATGCAGACGCCGCCTTCTTGAAATTAAGTCAAAATAATGAATGAATAGGTAGGAAAGGGAAACATATAATAAATTCTCTTGAAATATTATAACAATCATGCATTTCCACTAAATTAATTTAGTGTTTTTTTAATAAACTACCTGTGGACTTTCAAACTTCATAGTGCTTCATTTTAAATGTTTAGGGCCTCAGAATTCTACCTAAAAAGTGTGGAGCTATTTTCAGCTTCTTAGGTGTGTAAAAATAGTGATTTGTTTGTATGATTAACGCTATGCCCCTATCACTAGCATTGTAAGCCTGTTAGAAGCACCAGCTAGAAGCGTTATAAATGTATTTTGGAATGCTGGGGTTTTAACGGAGGTGGGCTATTCTACAAAAGTTTGCACTCGTTATCATGTTTCACTACAACCCAAGTTCATTTCACACCAGATTTCTCCTTTCAATAGCATAGCAACAGCATTTATAGGCCCAATTACTTGAATATGACTGATTTATAAAAAAAAAAGTATTTATTTATTTATACCATAAAAAGAAAGTATATATTTATTTATTTATGTATTTATTTGATTTGATTAATGTGTATTAGAAACAAAGAAAAATGCTACATTTTTAATTGCTGCATTTTACAAATGGAAAAACAAATGATTGAATGAATTATGTAAGAGACTATTATGGAGAGGAATTAGTGCCAAATTGAAAAGCAAACAGTACTGGTGGAAAAATGCAAATGCAATCCACAAGATGCATTGCTTTTAATCCATGCAGAATACGTTCCAAAATGAAATGCAGAACCACTGTTACATTACATTCACTTCAATTGATCTCTTTATTGAAAAAAATAATAATAAACAAGAATTTATATTATCCGAACCGAATGCTAAATTTGTGTCAGAATTTCACACACACACACCTCGTTAAAATGCAATCAGCTCAGTGAGATTGTATTCCACTGTGTGCTGCTGCAAATGTTCAAAAGCAAATGCTTTCTTTGGATTGCACAGGATGGCATTTCGTCTAGGAGCAGTGTGGAACTTGTGCCAAAATGAATTGCAGTCAATGTTCAACCAGAACACACTACTAAACTTGGGGTGGGGCTGAGTGTTTGCTTTTTTTATTTGGCATTAATTCCTCTCCATAGATTCCAAGCTATTGATAGAGACTTTGAATTGAATGCAAATTTTCTCTGTAAAGCTGCTTTGCGACAAATTTTGTTGTAAAAAGCGCTATATAGATAACATTTAATTGAATTGAATTTAATTGAATTCAAAGACTGACTTATCACTTTGTAACTCACGATGCAATAAAAAAAATCCAGTTACATCATTCTACTTGAACAACAGAGCAAAACAAACGTAATAGTAATGTCTGAGAGTTTCTGTAAAACATCTGGAAGTGCTGTCAGGATTGTTTGTTATACTCAAAGCGCATAATAACGTTTGTTATTGTTAGGTGGCTCACTCCGTATATTAGAACCTTCTGTTGCCGTATATCAGTACTGCAGGTCACTACTGAATGATGAAATTCTTACAACAAACAAACAATTCAGCCTAAATACAGTTCCTGCTTGATACAGCGATCCCCTGGGATATTATCCATTACCCCTAACAAGCTCCTATTCAGACAGAGCGTAGCTGGGGAAAATAGGGACAGCTGCCTGCTAGAAAGGCTTATGTTTTTGAGTCCAAGCCCAACCTGCCCTTTGCCAACAGGCTTTAATAAATAAAGTAATCAAAAGCAGCATACGGCTAGCTTTATAAATCTCCTCTTGCAAAAAAAAAGCCTTTTAGCCGGAACAGTAACATTCAAAGCAGCGACTTTTCAGCAAAGCAGAGGCTTACTCTCGAGTGAATGTGGTGACACTCACACACTCGCGCAAGTACAAAGATACACACGACAGGAAGGAAGCTGCCGCCGTGGTTCTGTTGCTCTAGAAACCAGGTGATATGCACATGCTGCGAGTGTCTGGCAGATGACATAACAAATTCCGTGACGAGAACAGCAGTTTGACATCACAGAACAGTGCAGGGCTGCAGGGGAACATGTGTGAATCTGGTTTGGCCTTTAAAAAAAAAACAAAAAAAAAAAAACACAAGACTGGTTGGACAGGTAGCTGGTGTTTACTAGTACGTCACTGTATATACAGCTCTTGAAAAAAAATAATAGACCACCTCAGTTTCTGATTAAGTTTCTCTGATTTTGCTATTTATAGGTTTATGTTTGAGTAAAATGAACATTGTTGTTTTATCCTATAAACTACGGACAACATTTCTCCCAAATTCCAAATAAAAAAATATTGTCATTTAGAGCATTTATTTTCAGAAAATGAGAAATGGCTGAGATAACAAAAAAGATGCAGACCTGTCAGACCTCAAATAATGCAAAGAAAACAAATTCATATTTATAAAGATTTAAGAGTTCAAAAATCAGTATTTGGTGGAATAAAACTGGTTTTTAATCACAGTTTTCATGCATCTTGGCATGTTCTCCTCCACAGTCTTACACACTGCTTTTGGATAACTTTATTCCACTCTTGGTGCAAAAATCCAAGCAGTTCAGTTTGGTTTGATGGCTTGTGATCATCCATCTTCCTCTTGATTATATTCCAGAGGTTTTCAATTTGGTAAAATCATAGAAACTCATTTTTATGTGGTCTCTAATTTTTTCCAGAGCTGTATGTGCTGAACTTGTGCATTTTGGCTTTCAAAACCTTAAAAAATATATATATATATATATTATTTATAAGACTTTAGACTACACATAAATCCTTTTTTCTTTTTATTTTCAGGTTTTATTAACTGTCATGCTTGCAATCACCATGTCAAGGGAAGCTCTACAACAAGGTGGACAATGATGTCTACCATTTTAGTAAAAGCTGGCATTTGATGAATCTAAAGTTGCAAACTTTTTGAATTGTGCACAACAACCATGCTCTTTTTCAAATAAACTTTTAGATTTTCTAATATTTGATTTATAACATTTTAATATATATGTGATATTATATCGTGCCAGCTTGGGCATCTCAAGCTTTACTTTGTATCCAGATTGTTTTTGATAGTCTGGACAGACAGAAACCAGGATGATTTTTGCTAATTGGATTTAAACAACATTTGAAGGTGATTTTGAATGTGATAATCAGATTTCTAAATTTGTTTTTCAATCTTGACACTCAAATCTGATTTTAACATTCCTTTAGAGTTTCACAATGCGACAAACAACAACCTCAGCAAACCCAGAGTGACAGAAATTTGAGGGGCCAAGAAGAGCTTCAAAGGTTAGTTATTGATGTGATGCCAACCTTGTTATCTGATAACTTTAAGATAACAGTTTACAGTCTGTTATAACGTGAGAATCAGTGTCTGCACCCAGACACTAATTCAGCCTCAAAATCTACCAGCAGAGACTTGGACGAATTACAATCAGTGTAAAACTCCAGGCTGTAACCCAGCTTTATTACATGACTGTATGATCTTAAAGCCAAGCCCCTCTTGTTATCATTACAAAACATTGACATAATCCATTAGAAAACATGCTGAACCAATTTAAAGTGTTCTGACCTCCTAACATCACCAAACATTTCCATTATCTAATCTATTGGATGTAGAATCATGCTGGTGGTTGTTATTATATTGATCTCCAATGTAATGTTATGTATTTTGTTATTGTTTCACACAAAGGAAACTGTGTGCTCAAAATCTTAACTTTAAAACAGAAAGAAAATTATATTTTACATTTGAACTGGTATAGACACAATGTATAGAACTACTTTCAGAATTGACTGAATTGGGACCAAAAGTGCTAAACATTGAGTTGTAATTAAACAGTAAATTATCAATAATGTATACTCCTATTGCATTTAAACAATCCATATTTTTATAGACTTTTTTTTTATTGCAAATCCAGCACAAGGTATGCCAGTTCAGATAAGCATGATGGTTTTTTGGAGTCTCTCAGAATTGCAGCTGCCAAACCTACGCATATTTACTGGTTAAGTAATATTTTGTATATTACAGACTTTTAAGAAACAGTCATGAAGTGGGGAAAGATTGTATTGCCAAGAACATTACCACAAGTGCGTAATTATAAACATATAAATTCCTCAGCTGTACAATTTGTTCCAGAAGCAATTGGTTCAAAATCAATTGGTAATTTGTAAAACAAATTGAGAGAGCTCTCAAAGCTGCTCTTAAAACCTCAATAGGTTATTTCTGCTTTGAGTTATAATACTGTTGTTCTGATGTCTTTTAATGCGTTTAATGCCTAATATCTTACACACAAGCCAGTCCTCACTGGTTAGGTCTTCAGTAACTGGACTGGTGGCCCAAAGAGTCAAATTAAGTAAAAATCAAGCAGCTCAAATAGGACCATTTTTATAAGTAGAAACATCACTTTGGACCTTCTGGAAAAACAAAAAACATTACTGACAGCCTAACCAGGATTCTCTCTGTTGCTAAAAATGGAAAACCATTTTCTGTCAGTGTAAAACCTACAGTCAGGATAAAGTACAGTATAAGCTTGTATGTGTGAGCTGAAAACTCTTGAAATGTTTATTCCAGAATTCCGAAGCATGTTAATTACCAGAAGTGTTATCTTCTAATAGAACTTTATGTTTCACTTTTTTGCATGGTATTACTGCATGTACATCAAATGAAAACTAAATGAATAATTCAGTTAAAAGTAAATGCTTTTCTATTGAATGTAACCCTACACCTAACTCTAACCCAAACTCGAATTTTTTTTTTTTTTCGGTTTTTGGATTCAGATTTTTTTTTCAGATTTTTTGGAATTCGTGGTTGATGTTAGGCTAAGGGCCAGGGTTAAACATAGGGTAGGTTTCAACAGATAGTCATTTACAATCAACTAATCAATTGCCATTAAAAGATATACAGTTAAATGTTAGTTGAAGGTTAAACATCTATGAGGCGTCTATAAGGGAGCATCCAATAAAGTATTCCCGAATTAAGCACTGTAGAGGTTCATTATAACCCCAATTCCAAAAATGAAATTATTTGAAATGAAAAGCATAAACTCAATTAGAACTTGATGAAACGCAACACTCAAAACTTCTCAAAAAGTTGGGTCAAGAAAAACAGCACACTGCTTAAATGGTATTATTTTTCTCCCTCCAAAGAAATAAACATTTGGTAAGTGAAGCGCTTGTTGCACCGCCCTTTTCCCAAATAAATTCCACTGGAAGCCTTCAGTGGGAAGTGTTAAGTATAGCACTGGCACAGTGAACTTCAGCAGCACATGAATCTCGCTATATACAGTCTGAGAGGAACATGTGCATCTGGGCGAATGCTCTCCGTAAATTCTTCCGCACAATTCCTTGAATTTTCTTTTGCCCAGAACGGCAAAGCAGTTCCTGGTGCTGCTCCCTGAATCAAAGCCTCCCGTCCTCGTTCAACTTCCTCGACATGACCCTCCTCACCGCAGCAGACCAACAGCTGGTAGTAAAGCCAGTGTATTATTAATGAACCAAGGTAGCCACATGTACACGCCACATGTAAGTGGTCTGCCGGAGAGAGCCAAAATAGTCCTGCCCTGGGGCTTTTCTGCAGACAGCGTCTTCCTAAGGAAGGAAACTCGGACCCCCTTCCCTCCTTTTAATGCGCCACAGCTGTTTCGCCTGCAAATAGGAGCGGCTGAGAGTGAGACAGACTCAAAAGAGAGACTAATTCCCACTTAGCCAGCACTTACGCTGAGATTTATTGTTTCCTGGTAAGGGAGGCCCGATTAAGCATCAGGCCCGGAACGATGAGGCTAATTCTGATAAGCGCGGGGTAGATAACCCTTCAAAAGCAACACTGCGGAGGTTCAGCTTTTACATCAGTGACATAGTGAAGATTTCACACAGTCAGGAGCTGCTGAGGAAGCAGGACTCATTTTTAAAGGGCTCATATCATGGAAGACTTGTAGTATGTGCTATTCAAACACCATAACTGCCTCATAACAGACATACCATTCACTTCCTGGATTGTGTAGTTCTTATATTGGGACTAAACTTCCAGAACAGCCTTGTTTTACATATTATGACTGTTAGGGCGTTGTGCAAAACTCAGAATTTAAATTTAATTTAATTTAATCTACCCTCCAGGATGTTGAATTGAGTTGGAATTTGATTAACAGGAAGTGGAATTTAATTAATTGCATATCACATATCAGTGGGAATGTGACACTTTTACCATACACTTTTACCATACATTTACCATACAGAAGTACAGACATTACCATCACGCATACATTCCATTCCATGTTGAATAATCAGAAATATCTTTATTTCAAAGTAATCAGATTAATCAATGTATTAGTAAATGCAATCATCATTTATTAAAGTACTGTAAGTACAGTTAACGCTGTCACATCTAATGGTCAACAGTTCCTCAAATGGATTAAATGTTTGGACAACCATTTGCAAGACTTGGCATGATGCAAGGTATTCTGGGAAATTAAGTGTTGTTCTATCATTTTCCACGATTTGAAAGTTTTTACAATTTTAATGATCTGTTTTAAAGAATGTGATTCATAAAATAATATGGTCATAAAATAATATATGTAATTCATGTTGTAATCTTATGTAATATATGCTGTACAACTTCACTGTAAAGTACACCTTAATTATGTAATATTAATTTCTTGAATTTCAGGGAATTCTAATTCTACTTCCTGCAATTAAAATTTTAATTGCTCACTGCTTCCTGTTTGCAATCTCAATTCCATTTTAAATTGAAGAATTTCATTATTGATTCAGTTCTGAATTTTGTACAACCCTGACTGTCACACAAAAAGCTTTTATCCCAAAAACAGCAACTTTATGGGAAGCAAATTATAAACGTTTAATGAAAGTCGGTGTAAACAGATTTGGTCCAATTTTATTTCTACTGCTCCATTCACCATTTATTTTTAACATGATGCTAATTATATAAAAAAATAATAAAAGCAAAAATGAAGATTCAAGATTCAATAAAATGTCAATGTAATGAAAGGGAAGCAAATTATAAACGTTTGATATAAGTCAATGTAAACAGATTTAATCCAATTTTATTTCTACTGCTCCATTCACCATTTATTTTTAACATGATGCTAATTATATCACAAAAGCAAAAATGGAGATTTAAGGTTTTGCCGTAACAGTAGCTGCCTAGGCTGTAGCAGTACTTATGACAGAATGTCTCTACTACTTATTAACTGATACTAGTTATGACATTATTAATCATTATTAACTCATCTCCAACTAAAATTAATAAACAGGGTTTACAACATTCTTAGACATAAACATTTAGTCATGTTTAATAACGTCTTAACTAATGTCAGTTATTAATTAGTTAAGACATTACTTAATCATTTAATTAGGTTTATTACTGTTTAAGTACTTTTAATTGATGTACCCTAATTATAAAGTGTTACCAATCTTTTTAATTGTTTTCTGAACTAGTAAAAACATATAACCATAAATTGTCTATAGTCTTATTAGCACCCTCTTAACTCTTAAATCTTTTACAGGTGGATTTATAGCAAGTCATATCCAGTGGCGCTTTAAGGAGCTAATATAAGAAGCACTTGAGCAATAAGGTGCATTAAGCCCTCTAAATATATATCTTCCAGGTGTTGCAGGTCCAGTAAGCACACACTGTTATCTCTGAGTGAAAAATGAGCCTCATTACCAGCCTTCAGAGGAGCTGGAGAAGCTGCTGCTTAAAGTGCAGTGCAGGGAGGCTATTTCTGTGCCGGGCTGGCTGTGCTGTGGATGTTATTCCGAGCTGTTATACAATACATTAGAGAGGCTGGAGGATCTTCACTTGTGTTACTATAATAATCACTGGGTTATCGGCCGCTTTTTAATGGATGTGAAGACGTGTTGAACAATGAAGCTTTAGAGTGGTTGAAACTCAGTGGTCTTCAAGGTTGGTTCTGCGCATTATGAATGTAAGCAAACCCGTATCCATACAATTTACAATGTTAAATGCATTTTAACAGAAGTTTCGAAGAGAAAATCTGTGAATACACAGCCCATATTTTTGGAAATCCTTTCATTCACAGGAAAATGCAATTAAATAAATAAATAAATGAATGAACCAATTTAGTACATTTACATAACTGTGGAGAAACCAGCTTGTGATTGGAATGAATCAAAATGAAAAAAAAAAAAAATCAAGTAATATTTGACATCAAGGACAACACTACGAGTATACGCCGTGCACCAAGCCAAGAGCATCTGGCAAGGACATTAACGCAATTTACATGTGTTGAATGCCTGGTGAGTGATGGTTAAAGTGTGCTTTGTCTTGCCGGAGATGAGGACTCAGAAGTACTGAGTGTAGAATTCTTGGAAATCATCAATAAAGCTCCCTTGAAGTAAACAACATAAATCCAAACCTGATACATTCATCTTTTGATTTTTTTTTTTCTCCAGAAATCCCCGGATTCTTTAAATTGTAAAGTTTTTGCACCTTCAAGAACAAACATTATGTCACAACACATTTAAAAACATGTTAAATATAAATTTCAATAACTTTGAAGCCATTTAAGAGTTAAGCAAACTTCAAATGCCGCACTAAAGAAGAGAAACATTCTGACCATCTACATTATTTCACTGGTGTGAGTCATCTATATTGCATATGAATTAAATAAAACAGATCACAGTGTGTACATTAGTTTACACATTTTTTGTTGAGTTGTTGTTTTTTCCCTAAGTAGCCAATCAGAAGCTGAAATGCCAGAGTTCAGCCGATTCAATCTAAGCAGAGATTTCCAGTAGCTGTAAAGTCCATCCAAAACCCTCAAAATATAACACAACCTTTAACACAAGTTAATTGAAGGATGTCAAGTCAAAAATAATTCAATTACATTCAGTTAAATTATATATATATATATATATATATATATATATATATATATATATATATATATATATATATATATATATATATATATATAGCGTTTCTTTTTACAACAAAGGTTGTCACAAAGCAGCTTTACAGAGAAAAAAACAGGTCCACGCCTCTTATGAGCAGCACCTCAGAGATGCCAATAATTGTTGTAACAACACTGGCAAGCAAAAACTCCCTTACATTAAGAGCAAAAAACCTTAGGAGGAACCCATCCCCCTCTGGTCGATATATACAGCTCTGGAAAATAATAAATAAATAAGAGACCACTTAGAAATTGAGTTTCTTTGATTTAACCAATTAAAAAACATCTGCAATATAATCAAGAGGAAGATGGATGATCACAAGCCATCAAACCAAGCTGAACTGCTTGAATTTTTGCACCAGGAGTGGCATAAAGTTATCCAAAAGCAGTGTGTAAGACTGGTGGAGGAGAACATGCCAAGATGCATGAAAACTGTGATTAAAAACCAGCATTATTCCACCAAATATTGATTTCTGAACTCTTAGAACTCTTAAAAAAAGAAGCTCTGCATTTTTTTTTGTTATTTCAGCCATTTCTCTTTTTCTGCAAATAAATGCTCTAAACGACAATATTTTTATTTGAATTTGGGAGAAACGTTGTCCGTAGTTTACATAAAATAAAATAAAAATTTGCTCAAACATATACCTATAAATAGCATCTGAAGTGGTCTCTTCATTTTTTCCAAAGGAAGTAAACTTATACAGAATCTGATTACATTAAGCTCTTGTATTGCACTGTATCAGTTCCTTGGAATAATGTAATCTATGTCCTTAAAGAGTCAATAAGAGAAATGTTTTTAGGAAGATTCTGGAAATCACCAAGTTTTTTTTATTAGTGAATTTATTAGATTACTAAAACAGTTTCATCAAAAAATTCATAATTATAAGAGCAGAGCTGCAATCAATTCTGTATTTAAAGATTAAACAATGATTCTGACGTAGACTTTTGTTAGGATTTTGCTAAAAGTATTTTAGAGGATCCAGTGACTTTTGTGATTCACTTTTTGGTTTCAACTCCAAATATGAGAAGCATATGATTTTGCAATAAGACAGAATTTAAAGCGCAGACTCTACAGGTTTATACAATGTCTGAACAGTCTGTCTGTTTTGTATTATTGCAAAATTATTAATAGAAATATCAAAACACTAGCCACTTGTTGGAGCTCAGAAAGTTAAATTTACACAAGAATTTAAAACACAACATGTTTTAAAGGACCTGCTGTATCTGTGGTACATTTTTGTGATAGCAGTGTTTCTTTTGATTCTTTTTATTCTGAGAAACGGTACTTACAAGCAGACTTCCTCATTCCAGAATGCAGACAACACAAGATAGACTTCAGAGCTCCAAAATTATGCTGAAGTTGATGTCATGAGTTCAGTGATTTCATGAAATATGATTTTTAAGCTCTTTTTACAAAAATCCGAAATTGTCTCTTTGTTTTTTATTTAAGATACTATGAGCTATATATCTACTATATACAGTTGTGGTCAAAAGTTTACATACACTTGTAAAAAAACATAATGTTATGGCTGTCTTGAGTTTTCAATAAGTTCTACAACTCTTATTTTTCTGTGATAGAGTGATCGGAACACATACATGTTTGTCACAAAAAACAGTCATAAAATTTGGTTCTTTCATAAATTTATTATGGGTCTGCTGAAAATGTCACCAAATCTGCTGGGTCAAAAATATACATACAGCAACATTAGTATTTGGTTACATGTCCCTTGGCCATTTTCACGGCAACTAGGCGCTTTTGGTAGCCATCCACAAGCTCCTGGCAAGCTTCAGGTCGAATGTTTGACCACTCTTCTTGACAGAATTGGTGCAGTTCAGCTAAATGTGATGGTTTTCTTGCATGAACCCGTTTCTTTAGCACTGTCCACATGTTCTCAATGGGGTTTAAGTCAGGACTTTGGGAAGGCCATTCTAAAACCTTAATTCTAGCCTGGTTTAGCCATTCCTTTACCACTTTTGATGTGTGTTTTGGGTCATTGTCTTGTTGGAACACCCAACTGCGCCCAAGACCCAACCTTTGGGCTGATGGTTTTAAGTTTTCCTGCAGAATTTGGAGGTAATCCTCCTTCTTCATTATCCCATTTACTTTCTGCAAAGAACCAGTTCCACTGGCAGCAAAACATCCCCAGAGCATAATACTACCACCACCATGCTTGACAGTAGGCATGGTGTTCCTGGGATTAAAGGCCTCACCTTTTCTCCTCCAAACATATTGCTGGGTGTTGTGGCCAAACAGCTCAATTTTTGTTTCGTCTGACCAGAGAACTTTCCTCCAGAAGGTTTTATCTTTGTCCATGTGATCAGCAGCAAACTTCAGCCGAGTCTTAAGGTGCCTTTTCTGGAGCAAGGGCTTCTTTCTTGCACGGCAGCCTCTCAGTCCATGGCGATGTAAAACACGCTTGACTGTGGAGACTGACACCTGTGTTCCATCAGCTTCCAAATCCTTGCAGACCTGCTTCTTGGTGATTCTTGGTTGACTCTTGACCATCCTGACCAATCTCCTCTCGGCAGCATGTGATAGCTTGCGTTTTCTTCCTGATCGTGGCAGTGACACAACTGTTCCATGCACTTTATACTTGCGTATAATTGTCTGCACAGTTGCTCTTGGGACCTGTAGCTGCTTTGAAATGGCTCCAAGTGACTTCCCTGACTTGTTCAAGTCAATAATTCGCTTTTTCAGATCCACACTGAGTTCCTTTGACTTTCCCATTGTAGCTTTTGTAGCTGAGTCTAATCACTGGGTCAAATGAGCCCTATTTAAATGGGCTCATGAGAAGTCAACAGCTGTAGTCAATCAGAATCACTTACAAGAAGTGAAGAGGCCATGACATGAAGCTAATTTGATTGACACAACTCGCTACATCACCAAAATTGACAAATTTTGCTGCTGTATGTATATTTTTGACCCAGCAGATTTGGTGACATTTTCAGCAGACCCATAATAAATGTATGAAAGAACCAAATTTTATGACTGTTTTTTGTGACAAACATGTATGTGTTCCGATCACTCTATCACAGAAAAATAAGAGTTGTAGAACTTATTGAAAACTCAAGACAGCCATAACATTATGTTTTTTTACAAGTGTATGTAAACTTTTGACCACAACTGTATCTGCACGAGGCACATTGTAACACTTATTGCTATCTTACACTCTGACAGCACTCTAGTTTTACGCATTGAACCTGCGGCGTTTAAATAGCAAAGGTGCCTATGAATATATCTATACACACCCATGATTAATTAATAGTAGTATTATTACATGCCTTTTGCGTGTTTCGAGCTGCACATTGTATACTTTTCCTGTCTTTATGATAGCAAAGACACACCGACACGCCCTAAATCAAGCTATGGTTGACAGTTTGCCTATAGATCACTAAACTAGGGCCCGTAGTCTTTATTTTGAGACACTACATGAATAGTTGTCATTAGTATGCTTTCTCATTATTTTGAGATGACAAATTTGAAGACATTTTACAGAAATTCACTGATGATTTATTGTAATTTGGAAAATAATATTATGAATGAAGTTCAATGAATGAAGTTCAAATTACACATTTCTTGAATCCTAAAGACGCTTTACAATTTACACGTTTTACACACAACCATTCCTACTCAGCACTCATCCACACACCAGTGAGAAGCGGCAGCCAATAGCGCACAGAGTACTCTTAACCGGAAACAACCGTCCACCTGGAGGACTGCATCGGGCACTACAGCATTTATCCAGGACAGAGTGGTAATTAAAATCTGGACACAGTCATACATACATTTACACACACACACACACTTCCATACATACCACACACTTAGAGTATTACATGGAAACTCCACACAGATAGAGACTTGAACCCAACTTTTTTCACTTTTTAACTTTAATTTGAGATGCTTTCATAGTTTTTAATAAAAGAAAAAACATATTTTTTTATTTCAATTGGTAGGAATGGGCTTCCGCAACCGACGTGGTGGAAAGTAATGCACAATTAGTGAATGGAATTAGCCAATTCCATGACTTGCGACTGAGCTGAATGTGTGAATATTGACCCGAGTCTAATCTGCACAAACGAGGGAATGATGACATAAATCCCTCCATCAGCGTCTGCCTCTTTCTGCCTCAGAGAGCGACTAGGATTAAGTCTTGAAGTTTGGACCACGGACGCCAACCCCGGGCATCTACTCACTAAATCCATGCCCCTCTGGAGGTCTTTGTGGGATCTGGGACTGAGGGGTAAAAGGAGGAGGGGGGGCAGGGGTAGTGCCTCTCTTAATCAGCGTATGCTCCTCAGTAACCTCCAGGCTTCAACCTGTGAGGTCTAAACGGCAGTAACGAGGCGCTCACATGCCCCCTAAAGAAGTGAGCAAAAGAAGAGAGAGAGAAAGAGAGAGAAAGAGAGAGAGAGGGAGCTGGAAATGACCCCGAGCCCAGGCTCACACAGTAGCCGGAGATGGACAAGTGCTGATGGATCTCTTCCTCTGTAGACGGTCAGCATAAGGGGAAAGAGGAGAGGTCAAACAAGGATGAGGTTTAGAAACAGATAAATCAGTTTTAAAAATAAAAGAGATTTAAAGAGCAAAAGTGATGTCATTGGAAGACCCCTACTGGTTCTCTCAGGAACCTAAAAATGAATAAAGAACAACAGGATGATGAAAATAAGATGTGTAACATTTAGAGACCATTGCAGCTTTGGGAACTTCAATATAATGTAATGGTTGCATACAATTTTTTTTTTATGTGTGAAGAACCACTGAGGAACCATGATTAATATACTGTATAGACTCTGAGATGTCAAAGACTATGGAACAGCATTATGTAACTTGATCATGAAACGTTACCTCTGGCCTCCGAGTGGTTCAGCGGGCTAAGCTCTGCCACTTTGATCAGGCGTTTGCCGATTCGAATCCTAGCTGCCGGAGCTTCGAGAGAGCTAAATTGGTCTTGCTCTCTCTGAGTGGGTAGATGGTACTCTTTCCCCTCATGACTCCAAAGGGTGATGTCGATCGGCACAAGGCGTCTGTGAGCTGATGTATCAGAACCGAGTCACTGCACTTTCCTCCGAGTGCACTGTGCAGCAGTTCAAAAAGAGGCGGTGGCTGACTTCACATGTATTGGAGAAGGCATGTGCTAGTCTTCACTCTCCTGGTGTGTTGGGGCATCATTAGTGGTGGGGGGAGTCCTAATGAGTGGGTTGGGTAATTGGCTGTGTAAATTGTGCAGAAAACGTGAAAAAAAATGGAAATATAATTAATTATTAATATTCCATGTTTAATTAACATTACCTAAGCATTACCTAATGTCTTGTTCATGGTATCTAATGCATTACCTCATGTATTAACTCTGAATGTGAATACTTTTCACACTTTTGATGCCCTCTACATAAATCTCCTTATCATAATCTAAAAAGCTGAATCTTAAAAGCACATTAAGCACTAGCCTGGATGTTCTAGGTTACAAACATAAAGTCAAAGGTGGCGATGAAACCCAGGGTGTATTTTTTAGGCTTGGAACAATCAACATATGCAGTAATTTACAGACGCAGTCAATTATATGAGTTTCACACAGTCCCAAAAGAATGTCAGAATGCCTCTGAATTTCCAAAGGTTTCTTTAAGAAGTGGTTTGAAGTTCCTCTTTATTGTGCAAGACTTTCAAACCACCACAGTCATGCATTCTTTAAAAGCGTCCCACCCTTAAAAAGTGTGACTTGACTGACGCATTTACTTAAACAGTCTTAAAAGAGAGAGAGAGAGAGCTTTGATTTAAGAAGCCACACAAATAACAGTATTTCAGGATAATTCTCAGCATGCTGACAGACGACTGGATGCATTGATCTGATTTCTGGTTGTATTGATTGATACAGTTTTGGCGGAGTCTAGCGTCATGACTTGCAAACAAGCAAACTAAAGCTGGGATTAATATAAAATTCCCACAGGGTTGCTTTGATTTATTGATTTGTGCTGTTCTTGTACTGTCAATATGTGCTTCATTATGCCTTAGAAATCACAGTTGTCTCTGGTGATAATTGAAAAATAAATGATTTGATAGGCTGTTAATTACTCGTTAAATGTAACCCAATAAAACAAGCAGAGAAATAATGTTTCCGTTTATATCATGCTTGAGTTTGGAAGTAGAAGACAATGTTGATTGTACCTTAATGTGCCTGAAAAAAGTTTAGTGTTTACTTTTAAGAGTTTGGATATTCAGATAATCTACAAAGTGTTCCGATATTAGTTAAGTATCTATATATTGTATATATGATTTTTTTTCTGACGTGCAGGTAAAGCAGGTAAAATGTATGTTCTATTCCAACAGAAAAGTCAAAAGAGTGTAATGTTAACTATAATTTTTATTAGTATTTCTATCCCCCCCCCCCCCCCCCCCCCAAAATAAATAAATAAAAAATAAATAAATAAATAAATAAATAATTCCACACCTGATTTCAGGTAGTTAAGGCCTTCGGGGACATTTCTAGACCATTCTAGACTCAAGTATGTTAAATCTGAAACCTCAAGAATGGTGGATCTCAAGGACAGTAATGATCACCCCAAGAAAATATATTGCACTATATTACACACATTGCATATAAAATAATACATATTATAAATACTATTTATACTTTTACATTGACAACATTGTCAAAACAGTGTCATGGGAGAGCAGTATGTAAAGTTACCATGAAGTGCTACCTTATGGGAATGGCTTGGGAACACCTACACCTGTATAAGCAGTGAGGTGTTATCTTGTGAGTGAGGTTAAACACTGGAATATATAATGAATAATGAATGCTACAAATTATTATTTTTTTTTTAAGTTAGGGATATAACACAAAAAAAAAACATTGTCTGTGTTTATCTTTGATTTGTACTCAAATAACATTTAATAACTTTTAATATATTTGTATTTGACCTGGAAAAAGGTGTAAGGCTTACTACAAGATTTAGGTTAACCATCTGTGGCATGGTTTCGCTTTCAGACAACAAAACACTTTTGTATTATTATTATTGCAATGTCCTGTCAATGTGTTTACAATTATATGACTGTTTTTTTTTATTTTCTTGCTAAAACAGTGTTTTTTTTGTTTTTGTTTTTTTGCCTTAGGCCAACATTATGCAGTTACATAACAAGGCAACCACAGCAAGCAGGGGTTCTTATTTTTGATGGATATTTCAACAGGGACATTCAAGCTCTCAAAAAGTAGGCTAAAATATAGATTTTTTTCTCAACAAAAATAAACATTATGCTATAACAGGTCCTTTAAGCACTATTTTTATATGCCTGCATTATTTTATATATATATAAAAAAAACAATGATGCTAACTACTGTATGTGTAATGGACCTTTGGGCTATGTGTTTAATAATAATAGTGTGCCTTCTTTTTCTATCTGTGTTTTCATATATGTTTAGATTGTTTTTAATATATTTATTCCAAATACTGTATTCATATTCAATAAGAGCTCTAGTATTGTAGTAATTTGTGGATATAAAATAAAAAAAAAACTTATAATTATGTAATAAAACGGTTATAATTATGTAATAATTCTTAGTGTCTCAGATAAAGTCTTCTACTTACTGCAGCTCTATCCTGTAACCTTTCACAAGTGTGCACTGAATCAAAATAATCTATTGTAATGATGTTGGTATTGTATATTAAGGCTCGTACCACCGTGCTGTGTTGCACAGGACCACACTGTGTCTAATGAACCCGGATCAAAAGGGAATTATCGCGGGCTCAGCCTTGAAATCATACTTTGTGTACGGCTGGCACGGTAAAACAAATCGAAAAATCAAGCTCAATACCCTGCATTCCACTCGCAGTTGGAGCTGCCACTCCATGTGGACATTGTCCCTCACAGGGACCACTAATGTCCACTCCACTCGCGTTTGTCTAGCTGATGAATGGAGGAACAATGGATCTCCTGGTGGCTCCCGCTCTCCAAAGCTTGCTCGGGGTTTGATTTGCCCCAGCCTGGGGCACCGATCCTGGGAACAAAGTGGTCGGAGAATAGGGGGGTCAGGGTGGGGCGGTCCCCTGATGTAGAGGTCCAAAAGGACAGGGACTAAGATAATGCTAACAGGCCTATTCCTCCACTTCAGGGTCCCGACTGGGAAGGAGACAGAGAAGGCCCTGACAATGGGATGAAAGGGACCTTCTGAAGGCATTTGATTGTAAGGAAGTGACGGCTATGAATGGTGACAGAGCTTGAATGAGGGCTCTCGAGGTGGGATGTACGCCTTGTTAGTGACCAATGTGGGGACCGCAGGGGGGCGGGCAAGGGTGACGGACCATTTTTCCTTTTTTTCTTCTCCTTTCCAAGAAGGTGCACCTCCTTCAAAGAGGCAGAGGAATCTTCAAAGCTCGCACCAGCTAGGACCTCCAACGCCACCGTCGTCATTCCAGAAGGAGCTCTGGGAATACCGTGTCAGCACGTGGGCCTCCTGGAAAAAGGGGACAAGTTGAATCGCAGTTTGCATAATGTGGCTTTCATACTCTCCCTTTGGGTGTTTCAGGATTGATCGATGTTCTTTCACATGACGGGACATCCATCAAGATCCCTTTATCGTACTCTTAGGAGATGAGTGTTCCCTCTTCCTTTTGTCCTCCAACTCTTTCAGCGAGGATAATAGCCACTCGTCTAATTGGTGTTGAGACACTGCACTGGCATGGAATTCCTCAGTGTCTTCCAAGAGCTACTTTATCACTTAAAAGAGTGTTTGACAGGCGCGCAGTTCAGAAACGCTGCAACACAAATGGCCGTGTTTGTTTTACACAGGAAGGAAAAAGCTTAATGATGCTGATGTTTGTTCAACAGCAGGGACACTTTCTAATGACAGGCAGGTTTGATATGTATAATATAGTACACTCAGGCAATACATCTGGATATCGCTGCTGCCAAATAAAATCATGTATCTCCAAGTTTTTTGTTTGTTTCAAAACTCCTTTTAATGGCAGGTAAAGAGATTTTATTATGGAATATTTCTGTTGGTCTGTTTAGAGTAAGAAGTCAAAATAAATCAAATCAAATTTATCGACAGGTTTATTGTTAAATTGCATTTATATAGCTGTTATTTTTATGTTTTATTATTGGCCCTTCCTAGCAGAACAACAATCTGTATAAAAATAAAATAGGAATATATACACTTAAACAATTTATGTACATCATTGCACTTTAAAGTTTTAAGTACAATGTATTAAATATAACCCAGGAATATAAAGGTTTTTACACCTTAAAAAATGTGCAAAAACAGAAAGAAAACAGAAAAAGTAGAATATATAAATCCATAATCTATTAAATTTGAACACAGATAATTCAACAGTATGAACGTGCTGATGTAAAATACTGTACAACATGCAGTACAGCAATAACACTAATAGTAAAAAAAATAAGTTAATAAATACATGTAAACACAACATAACGAACACCTTATGAAATTAAAAATGAAAATAAATGGAATTTCCAAAAATTGTTAATTTAACTGTATTCTGAACTCATTATTAATTAATATTTGATATTTTAACTTTACATGGATTTATGCTGACTACACACATCTGATCTTACACCATTGGGCATCATTCTTCTTGTAGGTGTGTGCACCCAACATGTAATCCATGTTCATTGTCCTAAATTTACAGTCATTCTAATTCTAATTTTCAGAGATTCTAAACTTTTCTTTTACAGAAGAAAATTGGAGCATATCCAATGTTTTGGGTTTCGACTCATATCCTGTCGCCATTCTCTTATGTGCTCAGCATAGCCTATAAAACAAAATACACACATAAAAAAACATACAATCAAACAACTTTTCAACCTCTTCATTCATTAGATACAAACCTTTGGCTCGCACTGTATATCTCCTACTAGCTCAATTTTTTATTTTTTATTATTTTTTTACAATACATAGTGCCCCCAAGTATTGGTGGCTGATGGAATCATAAGAGATAAAATTACAGTAATCTTGATTATGCTTAGATAGTTGAAACACTTGTTGTGTTTACATGTTTAAATGTAAAAAAAAATAATAGTAACAATATTATCAAAGTTCCAGAGCTTATTTTGAATTTTTAGTAAATAAAAAATATCAATTTAAATAGGTTTTTATGTCCTCCTAGTGCTGAGCTAGATTGTGTTGAGTCAAATATTACTGACCAACATTTTTTAAATTTATTTTCAATGTTAACATTTCAGACCTGAATTATCTCAAGTGATGGAAAAAAATGTAAAAATGCTATTTTCTGTAAGTCCCTGATATTCTACTATAAAATCTATATAGCAAAGAACACAATTAACTAAAATATTTAATAGCTTTTTTATTTCCATTACATTGGGAGCCTGTGTGTAACATTTAATAAAGTTAAGATCCATAGGAAAGAACATGGCAGTGGCATCAATAGAGTTGAAACTGTGTGATAAAACTCTGGAAAGGTTCCAGGTTGAAATGGCTGATGATGCAGCAGTTTAAAAGGAAGAAGCAGAAGCTGACTGTTGGAACTGTGCCAACTCCAATTCATACACTCTGCTGTGAACAACACTGTTCAGCAACATCATCACCAACCTATCCGACCATGACTGACAGTGAGGAGGAGGAGGGAGATGCATCACTACAGTAAATGAATCTGAACTGCAGGCTGATCTGGAACAGTGAAGATAGTGGATTAATAGTGTTCTCAATAAGATATTACTGTCAAACTCTGGAGAAACACAGAGAAAGAGTGTATGCAGAATATACGAACACAAACATAACTGGCATTTCTTTATGCATGGCAAAAAAAATCTGTGAGATAAAAATAAAAATGTTTAATATAATATAAGAAATAGAAATCTAACTTTTGTGTCTGACAGCAATGACAAAGAGTTTTAAGGGCGATTTTTGTTCTGAATAAGCTATTGATTAAATATATACAGTTGCAGGAAATAGTAGTATGTGAACCCTCTGGGATTACTTGGATTTCTGCATAAATTGATTATTAAATGTGTTCTGATCTTCATCTAAGTCACAACAATAGACAAACACAGTCTGCCTAAACTAATATCACACAAAAATGTAAATGTTTGCATGATTTTATTGAACACAATATATCAACATTCACAGTGAGGGGGGGAATGAGAACACATTTAATGACCAATTCACACAGAAATCCAAGTAATCACAAAAGGTTACTTTTTCCTGCAACTGTAATAATGTGATTTATTTTTTATAAATAGCAAAAACATCTCAATTTATTCTTGGATTTTGTTTGGAAAACACATTTGCAAGAAACAATTTCCTAGAAACAATAGATTTTTTTTTTTTTTTTACAAAAAATCTGTAAAATCTGAATTACTTCTATTTTTTTTTCTCATTTGACCATTTCAGTGTTTGTTAATGATGAATAGTGTCAATTGCTTCAAAATATTTCTATTAATCGTAACAATATTCTGTGATTGATCATGATTTGAAGAAAAAATGGTGAAATAAGATAGTGTGTATGTAATATCTCATGTTTTAAATTAGAATCTTTCATTGTGCTGGGTAACACTTAAACAAGGGAAAGAGAGAGAGAAGGTTAGGAGTTATTAGAGGATGATTCTGCATGACTAAAACGTAATCGGTACCCCTTTAAAATAAGACTACCTTCATAAAGGGTTTATAAATGGTTTACAATAAGTTTATTAATGGTTACTAATTAGGTTGTAAATGCCTTAAAAAATCATTAATAATCAGTTATAACATACGTCAAAAGGACAACAATACATATGGCTGTGGGTTCACTATTTAACAAACAACAGGTCAATGTTGCCCTTTCTATGTATGTGTTATAAGTGATTATTAATGTTTTTTAAGCCATTTACAACCTAATAAGTAACCATTAATAAACTAATTGTAAACCATTTATAAACCCTTTATAAAGGTAGTCTTATTTTAAAGTGGTACCAAGTAATCTACCTATATAAGTCTCTTATAAGTAAGTTTCTTATCTGTAAACTTAATCACGTTATTAATTTGCAATAAAGTGTTAAAATAAAGAAGTTTCAGATGAAATGTGTGTAACAGGTAGGTAACAGAGGACAATGTCAGGATTCATGGGGCTGGAATTGTGAAAGAGTGCTTCAGGGAGCATGAGATCATCATTTTCACACATGGATTGATAGTTCACCACAGAGTCCAGATCTTAACCTCATTGAGAATCTTTGGGATGTGCTGGAAAAGACTTTGTGCAGTGGTCAGACTCTACCATCATCAATGCCACACTGGACTGAAAAAAATCTTGTGAAATTGCTTATCAAAACAATGTCACAGCAAATGTAGGCTTCAATCAAAGCTAAAGGCAGTCCAATGAAATATTAGAGTGTGTGACCTTTTTTTTTGGCCAGGCAGTGTACTAAAAACTGAAAGTTGACAACTATTTTAATCTAAATGTTGTAATGCATTGTAATAGAATCTGCGTACTCATTCAAATTAGGTTATTTCAAAATGTTTTTGATCTTAAATCTATTTTAGAACAGGATACCTCAAAACGCATTCCCTGTAAAGACAGCAGAAAGGGATATGTTATGTAAGATTTACTCGAAATGAAACATTCCACCAAGGCAGCTTCGGGTTTTGACCTAAAGATCCACCTGTAAGAGGGAATGAATTCCAGGATGTGCTGGCCTGAGCTCAGCTCTACAGCTTAAGCCTGCAAATGAACAAAGCAAGGAGAAGAAAGCCTAAGTTTAGTTTCTTAGACTCTTCAAAATACCACTGTCATGTGAAGCAGGGCAGCGTTCATGTTTTATGAGGAGATTTGGAAAAGAGGTTTTATATTAAAATGTGGAACATATGTTGGATTTTCTTTACAATTTAAAGGCTGTGTAGAAGCTGCATCCATGATAGTGTACAAAAATACAGGAGCAGCTTGCTGCTGCAGGAAAGTTCCCGCCATTGGCCCACTGTTTTACTTCCATAGACCCTCTGCAAACGAATTAGAGTTTACTAAATATTGATAAGAAAGACACTAAAATAATGGTGCAATGTACAGTACATGTAAATTCATGTATTCTAATGAAAAAATGCATCATTGATTATCTAGTAAATGAATGTTGAAATGGCAACTGGGACCTAATAAACTGGCAGGATAGCGTATGTGGCAATTACAGGGCAATAAAAGAGCTTACAATGTTTTTAATGCTAAAATCAGCCATCGTTTGATCCAGTGGAGCAGCTGATTTCCCACTCCATGATGGTTTTTCCAGTGACTCAGCGACTTTTGATCGACTGGCGGTTTGGATTAGGCCGACCCAAAGAATGCGTTGGGTAAGTGCGCGAATGCAGATGGTTCTCCACAACTTTCTGGGTGTACTGAAGAAACATGTCTAGACTGTAATTAGGTTAAACCTAAATAGCTGTTTTATTGCTTTCTCAAGGAGGTGGGCATATGTCTGCAGGTCCAGAAGGCTTCGCTTCACAAATCGTTTTGGGCCCAGTTAGCAAATGCAAAGCTAGAAGAAGCAGAAATGTTGCTTTATTCGCTTGGGAAAGGCACCGGGCTAGCCAAACATTAGCATTTATCTCTGCCCAGGAAAGGCCTGCTGGGTGGGTGGTGTGCTAGGGGAGGCTTCTGTGCTGTGCACATGTGGAGAGAACCTGGAGAACCCGGAGATGAAGAGGCAGCTCCAGTCTTGGCACGGGTTCAGGAATGCAGTGGACTGGCACAGGCCTCCGAACAGGTTGGCCTAAACTGTTTACAGCCTTGACCCTCACACTCAGCGTATCTCGGAGCCAGATTGATTGTGTCATCTTCTCTCTTTCTGTTTCCTTTTTTTCTCCTCTCTTCACAACATGAAACATTTGCCGACCTTCCTAATCTAGGTGATTTATATCTGTCTCACACATCAGACGCTTTATCTGTGGCTTGTCTGCTTATGAACCCGTTCACACCAGGCATTAACATGCGTCCTGGGAGATCCCATCCCATAATGATTTCCAAAGCGTATAGAAGCTTACTCCTGGGGCACTATTTTAGCGATTTATAGGCAAGCTATCAACCAAGCACTGTGCAGGTGTGTCAGTGTGTCTTTGCTATCAGAACAACTGGAAAAGTACTGTATGCATTGCACAGCTCAAAACGTGCAAAAGGCATGCACTTCTATATTCTCTTAATTAATTATGGGTGTGTTTTAGGCAAAACTTGCAATGACATTCAATCAGCATTTCACTTGCTATTCCCTTTAGGAAAAGACCAGCTGCACTCTGACTTTGGCAGATTGTTATTTCAGGGGCGCAGCTACAGTACCTGTAGGTCTCCAATACTTCTCAACAGAGGAAACTGACCTGCTTGTTCACACTCGTTTATTCAGTTAATTGTTGTTGTAAAGGTTTGCATTGCAAACAACAGGCATGCACTATGGGTTTGTGCACTGCTGTGTGTCCATGTGTGTGTAACAAGCGGGGTGTTACTGGCAAGATACTGTAGCAATAAACATCTAACTGTTGACTGTTGTCTAGGTTGTTTTCAGTCAGTGGTGCACCTGTGTTTTCTGCTGTCAAGATAGCTGTAAACAAAAATGTACCTGAACACAAATCATTTCAAGTAGCCTATGCCCATCAGGTGTAGATACATTCACAAGCACCTTTGCTATTTAAGAAAAGCAGATACAAGGCATGGAAACAGGCTGTTAGCAGGGTCTAAGAAATACACTGCCAATGGCTGATTATGATAAAATTTCACACATAATTTTTTGCCAGTATAGGGGCTGGTTATGATAAGACTCCTCCAGTTTTCTTTGTACAAAAGTCTTCAAATTGACAAAAGGCAGATTGTTTTGCCCACACTCCAACCACGGCAGTGACCATGGAGGTTACTTTAGGAGACTGCTTGAGAACACTTACATCTGTATAAGTAGTAAGGTGTTATCTTGTAAGTGAGGTTTAACACTAGCCACTGATAACGTCTTCCATATGGGTGGGGCAGTCTTTGTCTGAAATATTTAACATTGTTCAAACCACAGTGTCAGTGGGTGGCAGTGGGTGGTAATGATTGTGATTGGCTCAAATTACCCACTTCAATCGTCCATATGAGCAGTCCATTAATTCTGACATATATCGCATTCACTTTTAATGCAGTAAGCCTTACATGCAAATCATTGATTAAAAGAGTTTTTTATTAGCTATCCTCTTGTCTGTTGAGAAATGTATGCTTTTGTTTGCACAGTTATATATCTGACACAAAATTCAGCATATATTTTAAGAAATATATTTTCAACATTACTCCAGAACAAAGGACTCCAAAAATAGTGCACTATATAATGTACAGTACAAACTGTCAGCCATAGCTCATACAGTATGTCTAGGTTAATTGCTCATGTGATTTACATTTCTTAATAAAGCTGTAAAGCCCACCATATTGTGTGGTGTATTAATTGCCTGCAAAGGCCTTTTGTTGCCTCCAGTCTCTATTTAACAAGCTTTAAAGTGTCAAAGGCACCTGTGTCCAATTAGTCCCTGTTGTTAATTGACTAATGGATTGTTTGTTGTAGGCTCCTGGGCATGTTTAAACCGTTACACCTGACAGTGGCCTATGCTAAATTGTTGCAGTGCAAAGCAGAGGTGGGAAAAAAGCAGTTGTGGTTGACAAAAAGGTGTGAGATCTTATTTTACAAGTGTACATTTTTAAGGCACTAGATAAACTACAGTATTAAAGTCAACTTGTCTTGCAGCATAATGCAAATAATGGATTTGGAATTTTGGAAATTAGGAAACATCTGTACTTGCCTTTGAGACCTTTTCTTCAGTACCTAGTAGCATTATTTCTGAGATTCTGGTACATTTGGTATACTTGGTGCAGTCCACTTCAGGTATGAAAGCTATCTGCTCCCAGTGCCATGTGTGTGTAATGTTGCATTTTGTAACTTCAATGCTTGATCTTGTAACTTCTCGTTACTACTTACATGCTTGTTGCAGATAGATATAGATGGTATATTTATATGGTATAGGTATGTGGTATAGATACATGTCCTCATGATGGCCTACTACCTCTCCTGGGGCATAGGGTACTGACCGGAGACCATCTCCATGCCTCTTGGTCTAGGGCTTTCCACTCTAACTAGTCCCAGGTAAACCCCATTTTTTTGGTGACCATATTGAGATCTCTGCACCATGGGTTTTTGGAACGTCCTCTGTTCCTTTTGCTTTTGGGTTTTTAGGTCAGTGGTTACTTGGTAGATTTTGGGAGCTTGCTTATGCAGGGGGTGACAGATCGATCTCCAATGCTATTGTAGGATCTTATCTTCTGCAAGAGACTGGTTGGTTCTCTGTCAGTGGGTTGCTGATTGTTAGTGATTGTGTTTGGCCAGTGGTTTAAGAGAATCTTCTGTAGACATTAGTTGATGAATGTTTGTATTTTCTTTAGCATTGTCCACTATTTATGTGGTATAGATATATATGGACTGAGAAGGGTCTGTTAGTGCAAATTGTGTATAACAACATGCAAGTTGGTATGGAGTTGATAGTTGCATGCTTACGCTTACGCTGCAGTCAAGGTAGGCTGCATTTCTCAGCTACTACATCATTGAAGGCCAGGAGAGCTGTGAGCCCGACAGTGACAGCTTGCCAAACCCAGTTAAGAAAAGCACAACCCTGTCACTTGTAGCCTGGTCGTCCAGTTTTGGGTTTAAAGGTATTTTTAAGTTACAAAAAGTGTGGGCAAATGATTGGAATTTTAGGGATATTCTACATACTAAGTTCAAGGTTGGAAAGTACTTAGGCCCAATCCCATTTCCTGATTATTGTTAGGCTGGAGGGGTAGGGGGAAGAGACTTGTTAACCCTTCATACAGAGATTTTTTAGAGGCACACTTTAAACAAAGCGGTATGAGAATCACTGGTAAGATGGCAGCACATGCGACCAACGAAATGTATTTTTCTTGTTAAAAGTGACGATTTGCACTATATAGATAGATAAATAGATACTTTATTGATCCCAGAGGGAAATTCTGAAATATTAGCATAGTTTAATGTGTATTTATTTTTTTTTTTGTGGCCGAATCCTTTATAGCAAGCATAAAAAAGATCATTAGTAGTTTCTCTCAGTAGGAAGCTGGCTAGCTAACTTTCCCGTTTCACCTTAAACGGTGCAACCGATGGCAGGGGCTGCAGAGTTAAAAGCTAATCAAAGCTAATTTCAGCTCACTGTCACAGAGGAATTAAGAAATGGACAATAATAATTAATTTCTCTCCCCATACAATAAAGCCCTAAAGTTAACTAGTTAGCCAGCAGCTTGTTTACTGAACTTTAGCGCTCCTGATGACGTAGTGCATACTTTAAGGGTTGTCTCAATTTGTAGGGGGAGGATTTAACCCTTCCCCCTTGTAAAAAGGGGGTGAAATGGGATTGGGCCTTAGTGTTGAAAATATTTTGGGAAATGCACCCTTGCCTTTGTTATTGTAAAAATGATACTTGCATTATTATGTAAATTGGTCTTATCGAGATATAATTCAGATACTCAAGATGCATGAAGTGACCAGGTGTAAATACTCATTTTTTTCTAATCAATAGTTAGTATGCTAGACCCTCACAAACAACATGCTACAGCTGAGACTTCAGGGCTAGAAGGAATACGTTTTAAATTCACTTTTAGCTTAGCTAAATCATGGTTTTCTCCATTAAATGACATGAATTAATGGTAAATAGGAATTAGGCTAATTAATAACCTTCAGCTAAACTAAGAAATTGAAGCTACTGTACATTGATTAATGTATCATACTAGGGCAGAACGATCTTACACTGATAAAAAGCTTTACCTGCTGACTGCTGAGTGCAACTGAAATGTTTGAAGGTTGTATTAAAGTTGAATAACTTGGCGATTTGAGAGATTGGGAGGTGAAATGTAAAACTGAACACTGAAGTGAGTGCTGATGAGTTACACTGCAGCATGAATGGCACCTTCAAGAGTGGCCTCCAATCATAATACAGGGCTATAATCACTCAGTGCTTTCCCCATAATTAGATCTGACTTCACTGTAACTTACTGTGTGGACACCCGGGTGTCCACTAATGAAACAATGTCTTCTGTCGTGGAGGAACCGCAGCAGAACTAATTGAATTTCCCCTCGGTACAACTCCAACAAACGGCCTCCTCCAAGCAAATGTGGCAGCGCGGGGTCGTGCTGTAATTGAGGTGGACGGAAGAACAATGGAGTTGTTTTATTCACAAACAGGCCGTGATCCTCCGCTCACCCCTGAACGAAAGGGCACCTTCTACACTGAGAAATCGTCTTGAGGTTCTCCTGGAGGTTACAGCACAATGTGTGTGTGTGTGTGTGTGTGTTTCCTTTACTGTCAGTTAGATTCTGCCTTGAATGTTCTGGATGTTCTCAAGCAGCAATGTAGCCATTTTTCTTTAAATGAAAAAAATGAAGAGTTTCCCAATTTAGCCTATTAGTCACTGGGACTCTTCTTGAGCAATGCGGTCGGGCTTCTCGGTATTGCACAAAACACTGAAATACAAAACCCTCATGTTTACATGTGCAAATTTATTTTAGACCATTTTTATAGACTCTTTCATGTTTTATAAAAGAGCGAAGCCTGAAGAATAGCTTCTCTTTGGTCATAAAACATCAATGGAAATGAAAAAAAAAAATAGACAAATGAAAGGAGAAAGGAGAAATAGAAAAAGAAACAGAGGGAGATAGAAACACCTCATGGAGAAATATCTTCAAGCTATACCATCAGATTCCAGCAGTTGGTCTTAATTCCAGGTTAACAGTCTATTTTGGTTTATTATCATGTTCAAGTGTATTAGCATATGAGGAGTAAATCAGCAGTAATAGCAGGTCTCTTTACAAACCCATAATAAGCACGGATAAGCCAGTGTCAAAGGGCGACTAATTAACAACAATTACAGAGACAGGCCGGGCAAACATGGCCGTTGTCATGATTTCTGACAAATAGCTGCTTTCAGGGCCTCAAGGTCTTTTGTCTTGGATCTGTTTCAAGACACACACTTGTCTGCTTATTATTCACTTTCAAAACAGTTTTGGAAAAAGAAAGAACAGTTATTTATTGATTAAATGGTTGGGTATGGTTTCAGAATTCTCTACTGCAAGGGTTCCTAAACCTTTTGTTTTGATGGCTAAAGTGCAAAGGGCAAGGTTTTTAGTGGGCTGCCCCTAGGATGAATATAAAACTCAATGTTTTCACGCTGGATAGGGGTGGGGTGATGGTTAGGTAGCGTTCTGAGCTTCTGACCTATGCATAGTGTGTGTGTGGTTTTGTCAGCCTCATCCTCATTAGACTTTATTTTTAATAAATGTATTATATTATTTTTTGTTGTTCTTAAAAAAAATAAAAAATAAAAAAGGCAAGAAAGAAGGAACAATAATGATAAAAAGTATAGAATAAAACAGCAACTACATTTATCAACATATATCCTCCACTATGGCTTTCATATTTTACAATGTTTTCACTGTGTACATACTTGTGGATTATTATCTCAATGGAAATGGTCTAAAATTACTTGGAAAAAACCTTGGATTCAGGTGGCTATTTGGGAGACACTAGAGATGCTATCACTGGACAGCAACGGTATTAAGATTAGTTTTAATATTTAAAATCTAATTCTGGGACCAATGGCAAAGTATAGTCCCTTATTTTTTTATAAACTGAAAAGTAATTGGATAAACCAACAGTTATATTGTTTAAAATACTTGACTGCAAATCCTAAATCATCATAAAACTCTGATTTCCCTCTGCTGAGATGCTTTACAGAGCCTTTTCTGCAGTCATGTAGGAATTACAGTCATTTTCACAGTCAATTCATTTTCAAAGACTTAACCTGGAAAAACTAAACATTGTTTTTAATACTTGGGTGCAAATCATGGAACCCTTGGACAGCACCAAAGGCACCGAATAGAGTTTCCTCTATTGAGGTACTTTTTTTAGGCCTTTACTGCAGCTGTCAGTGATCGTATCCACCTTATCTAATGGCAATAAATCACATTCTGTTATATGAAAACATACACATGTGCTTATCAGCTGTATTACATGTCACTGCACATCTTACTTCTTCTGAGAGAAGCGCAAGCCAATCAAGCCTATTTCAGAAATCACGGTAACCAGCCTCGCTAATTAGATGAGTGGAGAGTGTGTTCAATGTTTTGACCTATTTAAATATTTACTGTCTGCTCTGCCTCATTAGGGATGCAACTGGGGGGCAGGGGTCATCAGTGACTTCATCATCTTATGTTTTTTTTATTATTTTATTGGCGATATCCATTTGACTAAGGGCCTGCGATGGATTCTCTGATAGTTCAATTTGAGAAATAATTTTTATTTGTCTCATATTTGTCATATTTACTGCATATCAAGTAATCACACAAGGAAATAAAAAATAATAAATACAGTCCATATCAAGAGGGATAAGCGAGGGGTCACATACACAAAGGGGGAGGGTCTCTACATACACTAATACATTAATTCCGGGCAGTAAATCCAATCTCAAAACAAGCGCAATTTCTTGGAAGACCTTTTTAAGATCATTACATGAGCGACTGTCGCTTTTGCAAGAAAGCATTAACAAGTAATGATGCTTCCGATGGCCAGAGATCTAATGGCACATTTTTAAGGCTATTTAGGGCAAATGTAAACATTGTATGCACATATGTGGGTTCCGCTCAAATGGCAGCACTTTACGGTCACAGCACATATGTGAAACAAGTCAGTCGGAAGCGCTGCGACATACGGTGGCTTTGGACTAACAAAGCCAGGTTTTAACCTTCAGTCGTCTGGGGTTGTGTAGTTTTTAAGTGGTCGTACACAAATACAACAAGATAAACGTCGAGTATTTCTGCTTGATCACTCACATGTGGATATGAGTTTAGCCCTAAACAAAAAGGCTTCCATATACTGTAGTGTTGAATAGGGTCTTTGACCCATAACAATAACAGAACACCTTTTAGCACCATATGGATTTTTTTACAATAAAAGAAGCTATATGGCTATATAGAACCATCTACAACAGGTTTCCCATGCATGCATAAAACTCTTACTGTATATAAAACTATTGCCTTTACTAAACAAACCTCGAAGAGGGTAATAAACCTGGTTAAACGGTTAACTAATATTTTAACTAATTATTAATTGACACTAGGTAAGACATTACTATTAAATATTACTAAATTTGAATTAGTAAGAATCTTGTAAATAATAAATATTTTTTGACATATTAAAAAATAGTTCTAATTATTAATTAGTTGACATATTCTGTCATAAGAAAGAATTGTCTGACTATCGTTCCCACTGTGTCAAAGAACTATTTTAGTACTATGTATACATCCTCTAAAATGGGTTCTTCATGGGTTCTTTACTGAAGACAGTGATCTATTTAATACCAAGACATTTCAAAGAACCAATCACATTCTTAATTTTATTAAATTTATTCAGTTCTAGAGAAGACAGTGGTTCTTTTTAGAACCAAGGCATCTCAAAGTAACATTTACATTCTTAAAATTATATTTTATTCAATTCTAGTGAAGAAAGTAGTTATATGTAGAACCAAGACATCTCAATAACCCCCCGGCATTCTTAAAATGTTATTTTATTTAGTTCTAGAAAAGACAGTGGTTCTATTTAGAGTCAAGACACCTCAAAGGAATATTTGTATTCTTAAAAGGTTATTTTATTCAGTTCTAGAGAAGACAGTGGTTCTATTTAGAACCAAGACATCTCAGAGAACCATTTACATACAAGGGTATTTTATTCAGTTTTACTAGTGCAAAAAGTTTAGTCAGTCAAAAAACATTTTTACTATGTAGAAAATGTAAGGTTTCTTTAGTAGGGCAATGGTTCTCCCAAAACCATGTGTTCTTTAAAACGTTTTTTTCTTCTCAGGTTAAATGTTCCTGTACAAAGATGTTTTTCTGTTTTTAGCAATATCTTCTGTATTTCTAAATCTATCTTTAAAAAGCAGTTCCATATAGTATCAGGAAATGGAAACAGCATTTAATAACTATTTTAAAGTGTTTATAAACATTTATAAGCTGTCTCTATACAAGGAGAGATACACAATCCGAGAGGTTTTCCGCACTTCATGCTGACTGCATGCAGTCTGCCGCTCTCCGTATTTCATAAATGATTGCTAAATCAACCATCATGTTGGAAAAGCTAGTAAATTACCATTCCTTCCAGAAGGATCTCTGAGGACTCTGCCCCTAGGATGAACCTGATTCACACTCCAGTGAACTGTGCTCTCCTCCCTGGCTCCAGTTTCTCTCCGGCACTATCTCTTCTCTGTGCACATGAAAGCAGACAGTCATATTCACAGGGAGCTGTGAGTTCTGACTGAGCTGTGCTATGGGGAAATAGAGCTAAAGCAATCGTTACTGTTGCTGCTGCTGCTGCTGCTGCTGCTGCTGGTGGTGCTGCTGCTGCTGCTGCCGTTGCATAAGAAACTGCTGCTGATATGCTGGGCCAAAATTTCACACAGCACACGCGCCGGTTCCTCAGGCGACATTCTCCTGTAAACTCGCTCATTTTCTCTCTCTCTCTCTCGTCCTCTCTCTCAATCACTCCTCTCACCAGTTGCTCACAATGTCGCAACATCTCTGTTGCACAACTTCAACATGTGGGGGGTGGGTTCACATGTACTGCTTATGTTATGACCTAAAGGACTGCAATAAGGGTCATGGATATAGAAGGAATTTTATAAAAGGAGAAAGAATAAAGAATATTTAATTATTCAACTAATACAGATTTAAACCAAATTTAATTTCAGATAGCCGATACTGTTCTGGGCAAAACAAATTGACAAAATAGCGAATTAATTAAGTTGTGCTTGTGCGTTGGTTAGAAAGTGTAGCCCATTCCTCACACAGGAACTGCTAAAGAGAGAATTGTTGACAACTTGGTTCTGGGTCAGTTGGGTTATTGTAATATTGAATGGTCCAGTGCCTCAAATAAACTTCCGGCTAAACTGGCTAAACAGCTGGTACAGAACAGAGCAGCTAGGCTAATTCTCAAATGGCCACAGTACACTAATATCACAGACATGCGCTCTCGTCTACACTGGTTAAAAGTTGAGGATAAACTGAAGGCGTCTATATTGAAATAAACATGGTCATTTTTAAATAACAAAATCCCACAAAAAAAAAATACAATTCTGTAAAACTTCTAACACTTATTTTGATAACATAAATATGATTTCCTTTAAATGTACATTTTCGATAAAGAGCAATCACTGCATGGAACAAGATGCCAACTTTTATAACTAAAAACAAATGTAAAGAAGTATTTGGGAAAGGTTTAGTTTCTTAGATAATTGTTACATATTTAAGGGGATTCATGTATTATTCTAAATTGTGTGTGACAATGTCTATCTTTATTTAGTGTGTGTTATTTTGTTGATGTCTTTCCTTGTTTTAGCCTCTGTAGTTGAACTTGATGATAAAAACTTTGATGGAATTATTATTATTATTATTATTATTATTATTATTATTATTATTATTATTATTATTATTATTTTTGTACTTAAGTAGGATCCCAGGAAGAATAGCAGCTAATGGAGATCCAATAAATAAATCAAATAAAATAAATAAATAAAATACATTTGTAACTGAGTTGATCTTAAAATGTGTACATTCATGGCTTCATGTGTGCCCTAAGAAATTTGTAATATTTCACATATAAAGAGCCAGATTCATCATAACATTTGATGGTCTTTTTGGCTACATTTGGGATACTTTTAAAGTTTCACTTTCTTTCAAGTTTAAAATATTTTTTTCTTTATTTAGTTGAGTAGTTCTTGTCATACTATGAATTAGAGCATTACTCAAACAGAGCTATTCACTGTATTTTACCAATTCTACCTCTTCACAACTTTACAACTGATGCTCTCAAACACATTAAGAGAACAAGAAACTCAAGTAATGAACTCTTAAGTTTAGCACAGCTGTTAACTGAAAGCCATTCCAGGTGACTCTACCTCATAAACCTGACTGAGATAAATCCAGCCAAGATGTGCAAATCTGTCATCTTAACAAGATGTTCCTACTTGGAAGAATCTAAAATATATAATATATTAATTGGTATGTTTTTTATTGTTTTATTAAAGTTTTAACCTTAAAAACATTAAGCTGAACAGGATACGCAACTCCAGGGTTCCCCCTCTGCTGTAAATGCACTTTGTAAGCATTTTCGTGAGTTTGGTAAAAGTAACACAAAGGCTACAGATTACAAAATGCATTATGTTCAGATACGAGCTGTGTATAGTGTTATGATGAAACCTCAATGCTTTACAACAGAAAGAGACAACATTGCAGAGCAAATTTACCGAAAGCCAGAGTATCTCTGGAGCTGCTTTGGGTAATCCGAACTCCCTTGTTTTGTCAGAGGTTTCAACATATCAGTCAAAATACATTCAGAGAACATCAGAATTAGTGACACCGTTCCCATTGGGTAATTAAATATACTGTCCCCTCTGGCTGCGCTCGCATTCCAGGGAGCTGGAAGCAAGCTAAGAGCTCCTCTTCTAAGAAGGCGAGTTCCACTCACGCTACGCAAAGAGCTTAAAGGACCCTCGTCCAGGCGATCAGCCGTCAGCGCCTCTGGACGAAAGGTCAAACCCTGAGTTTAAGCTCTCGGACAACCGGCGGACCGGCAGACGTAGTGTTGGTATAATAGACTCCTGATCACTGATCTGAGACCTGTTTGGCAGTTTTGCTCTCTTTACCACAGTCCCTGCAGAGTTTGGGAAGGAAGCAGGTCTGGGATCAGTGTGCAGAAGTCTATTCAGAGTAATGATCAAAGATGTGGAGATAATCCTCTCGGTGCTGCTGGGTTTTGTCCTGTCAGCAGTGATTCTCAGGGCTTAGGCTTGTTGCTGTTAGCGGGTATTGGAACTGCAATGGTTTAGGCACTGACTGATTGAACACAGGCACACACAGCATAAACAGCATGAAAAGAAAGATACACTTGTGGAAAGAGAAAATGAGTATTGTTGAAGATCAAAGTGTACACAAAGTAAAGGTAGAGGTGGGCGATATGATGATTTGTTACAATTGATTTGATACGACCACCATGACAAATCATGTCACAATATCATCTTTTTTTACAACTGATAATGTCACAAAGCAGCTTTACAGGAATAAAGTAAAAGATAAATGATAAATAAAAAAATGCTCTTGAAATGAGTTGATCTGATTAATTATTGGGTTTAATGTATGGACAAACAAAAAAGAATTTATTTTTTATTAATTTAACCCTATCTGCGCTACCCTAGTAATACTACTTCACTTTCTAGTAATACTACTATTGTTTGTGAGTTACAGTAGGTCCCGTCTCACCCCAAAATAAAGATCTAATTGAGTATATGGCATTGAACAAGGCAATATTTAATTGTATGTTTAATCCTATAAAATGTAAGTGACAGTTTGGGAAATTAATTTAATTCTATAACTTCCATTTCTAAACTGCGTGATCCTACAATCTATAGTTATTAATGAATGTCTCCAAGAGTGATTTCTGGCTCTAAGACTCATTCATTCATTTACTGTAACAATAAATTAAACCTTATTTATAAACAGCAATAAAAGCATTCTGGTAGAGAGGTAGAATTCATCACAACACCTGGCAAAGCAATGCGCCAAACTCATAACTAACAATCTACAAACCAATTAATATGTAATTTATTTCAATTACGACTTTCTAGTAATACCACTATTGATAAAATTATATTTAAATCATTTTAATAATCAAGTCACGTCAAGTCAAGTCAAGTCAAGTCAAGAGGCTTTTATTGTCATTCCATCTACATGTAATAACACAGTGCAATGAACTTAAATTCCAGGACCGCAACAGGAAAAGAAGACCAAGAGTTATCTCTGTTGCACAGGATAAGTTCATCAGAGTTACCAGCCTCAGAAACTACAAGTTAACAGCATCCCAAATAAGAGCACCTAAATGCTTCACAGCATTACTACATGTGTTCCTTATGGATCTTGAAATGCCCTTAAATATTAAGATGTCATACTTATGCCATATCACCACATTTATTTATTTATTTATTTATTTATTTATTTATTTATTTATTTATCCACCCTGTACACAGTATGTTTCTGCCATGATCAGACAGCCAGCCAGTGGTCTTCAAGCATTTTCACTGAAACTAAGCCAGCGCTGCTAATGATTGACTTTATAGCCCACATGGCTCTGACTCCACTATTAGCGCTGGCTGCTGACCTGGCCTATGACATCACCTATAGTGGACGAAGCAGCTAGAGCATCGTATGATTGTTTTTTTTTTCACACTCTCTTTATCTCTATGGTGGAATTTGCACACAAAAGCTGCTGGGCTCCTCTATCTCCACATCAGAGTGGACGCAGCAGTTTTGAAAAGCTCTAACAGGATTAAGGTCAGGCCTGTCAACTCCCTCTACAGCTTCTGCAGTACGCCCCTCTGACCCCCACCTACCCATCCACCCAGGTCCTGTCCAGAGTGTGAACACAGCCAAGGCTGCTATAGATACTGTGTGTAGTTTTCTTTCCTCAGACTGATGGAGCTTTATTCTTCTTATATATTTTTACTTTAGCATTCTTTAGATTCACGCCTGGATTCTATGCAATATCGACCTGGAAAGTCGTGCCAATTTTAGGTCCTACATGAGCAATTTATGTAATTTTGGATGCATAATAACATGGGTTGAGTCACATCATGAAATATAGAAAAAGGATGTAATAGTCATACAGTACTTGCTCTATTTAATCTCCTTAAAGTAACCATGGTTTCAAGACATGGAATCTAAGATATTAATATAATTGCTCTGATGTTGCTAGTGGGATCAAATGTTAATTAGACAGACTATGTGGTCTCAGTTTATTATACGTTTAATAGCTGTGTAGTTACACATCATTATACCACAGGTTGCTCTGACCCTGCAATGTGATGAGGGATGAGATGCATTCTAAGAGTGCCATTATCAGCCGGTAATGCACTGTAACCGAAGCTCTCCATGTATTACTCCACCACATACAGGTAACCTAGCAATAATGCAGTGCTTACCAACCAAAATGCGCAGCTACAAACCGCGCAGCTGTTTTAATCTAACCAAACGTGTGTCTAACCAAACAGATCAGATTTTCCCCTCCTCTTTAACTCAAAATCTTACAATATATTGTTATAGCACTCCCTCTCATGTATTATTGCTTAAATAATCATATATGTACTGGTGACGCATTTATTACACTTGTACAGGTTATGCAATTAAACATGTATTAACATCAATGCTGACTGTACTTACTAATTACTGTCGGGCACTGCTGACAGTACTTGCTGTATTTCAACTCCCTATAGTAGCCATGGTTTCATGACGTGTATGCTACGGTACCTATATAATTGCTCTGATGTTGCTAGTTAGTGTACTTACTATCAGGGTGATATAAAAAGAATTTACACATTTTTGCAACAAATGTTTTGCCACTCATTTGACACTTATGAGCTAAAATAATCTAAATTGTTAGTTAGTTAGTTAGTTAGTTAGTTAGTTAGTTAGTTAGTTAGTTAGTTAGTTAGTTAGACAGACTCTCTGGTACCACTTTATAATAAGTGTCTCTAATTACTGTGTAGTTACACATTAACAATGATGTAATAACAGTGTAACTACTGGTGAAGTACACATCTATGGTGCAGAATAATTATACTCACAGTACAGGTTTATGTAATTACACGTGTCAACATCAATTTATCAATAGACCATGTATTATGGAAACCATAGTAAAACAATAAGAACAAAACCACTTCAAGAACCAGAGTTATTCTGGTCAAAAAAGTAATACAAATCAGAAACAAATGAAACCAGTTTTACCAATTCTAGTTAAACTGCTAAAGTTTCCAACCAGAATGTATGTAGCCATGAGTGCCTTATGTTGAGAGGCATTTTTCAGCACCTTTTTGACCACTATCAAATTACTCTGCATGAAAGGACAGCTGTCACCCGGAAGAGTGTGATAAAGCACTTGGCTCGAGGTCTCAACACGTAACAGCATATCATGTATTGGATTTCCACACAGTTGGCTGTTCTTCCATGCATTCCTGTGTTTTTGGGAGCGGAGAAGAAAACCCGCTGAAGAGAACGCCATGTGTCATTGTTCCCATCAGCAAAGAACAAAAACTGAAAAGTGAGCATTCTCAAATGCAGCACACTGAAAATTACACTGCATTTAAACCATATGAACAAAAGTATTGAGTATTGGGACACCAGCTCAGCACCAACTTATCGATAAGTTGATTCAAATTGTTTATAATTTTAAAAAGTTTGCAACTACTTTAGTAATCAATTAGTTGAGTCTACATTATTATACAAAGAAATACAGTTGCTACCCGTGGGGGTAGTAAGCCCCAAACCAAAGCCATGGCAGTGATGCACAGGGACACTGCAGCACAACATCACTGCATGAGCACCTGAACAGGATGTATGCCGGAGCCATGGGTGAAAGAGATTCACGCTAAGTTCGTAGGAAATTAATTCTCCTTTTTCTCTCACTCAGTGTTTAGAGCTCAGTCACTTAGGGCCTGCTAGAGTAATTAAACAAGATGAGTCTGATTCTTAGTATTTATATCTCACTCATGTTTTCACTTCCACCATAAATTCTTAAATTTAAAATCTTAAATGTGGAATGTTGTAGTTTTAGTAAAGCTAAAGTTAGCATTAGGTTATATTTTCTCTCATACAGTGTTTGTAGAGCCTGCTAGAATAGTTAAACAAGATGTGGCTTGTTTTTAGTTAATTCATATCTCACACACACTTAGCGAGTTGTCCATTCCACCTTAAATGCCACGGTGACTACATTCAGAGTAAAAGCAAATTAATCCAAGCATTTTTTACAAATTAATTTAAAGGCCTTTTTAAAGGTCTTGTCTGACTCTAATGTTGTGTGGAACTGTTTAAGAATCAAAGTTCCACACAACAAAGTTTACATTATACACAGTGTTGCTGTGTTATTAAATAATGCTAATAATAAAATTATTTAAGTGTTGGGCTAATTATTTAGGTAAACACTTATATGTTTAATAATTGGTAATTGTAGGTTGTGTGTTCCTTAGACAATAAACAATTACAATATTAGAACAATATTTGCTGAGTAATATATTAATTTAATTTCCCTTTTATTCTTAGGACATGGCAGCATCACCCATTGTCCATTTATTCAATTTAATTTTGCCTTGTCTGCATTTTATATCAGTATGTATTAACTTAAAAAAAAACCTGTATGTTCATATTACACTATCTCTCTCACCTAAGAAGAAAAAAAAAACTGGTGTTTTGAGGAAGATATGCACTCCAAAGCAAGCATAACAGACATGAATAATTTTACAAAGATAGTTTGGTTTATTAAATAAAATGCTGGAAATCAAATTCAGATTTTTTCCCTTTATATCCAATTAACAATTGGTTAGTTGAAAAAATAGGTTCAAATCAACAGGTTAATCGATTATCTAAACAATCAGTAGACATGAAATCATTAGGTTCATGTTTTTTTCTGTTACAGGGAGTCATATTCTATTGGCAGTTTCTACAAGGTATAAACAAGCTGTGTGTGTACATTTACACATCTGTGCCAACAATGGGTGCAATTTAAAGTAGCTGAATGCATTCATTAGAAAGGGAGTCCACCAACATGTGGCCATATAATGCATATGACTACTGTACGACACCCATAAGTATTTCAAGATTCCTTACAGAACATTAGGCCTGTGTTCAGACTGCAGGATAAGTGCCTGAAATACTCTGGAGACTATTTAGTGTGCGGAACACGGTTAGCGTGATGTTACCTTGTCTATACAGCCGCTACTGACTGAACACCTGATGAGAAACATATACTCTAAAAATGGGAGGAGGATGAAAAGCATCAACTGATCAAAGAATTCACTAAAGGGCTTAAATCGTGCGTATTTTCTTTAATCCATTAAAGATGTTCTTGTGTTTTTTATGAACTAAAACAATTATGACGTGTAACACATAATACATGACCATCTCCATCCTCAGATTTAAACAAGATGTTGCTGTAACTGTGCCTTTAATACAGACAGACATACAGTATATATTTATTTATACAGTATTGTGCAAATCGTTTAGGCTGTATATGAATAAAAGTTTGTTGTATTTATCCATTAAAAAGTTTATATTAGAGCATGTAAATTCATACATATAGAAGTGATTTTTTTATCATTGGGTTTATTGACCCAATTATCTTCAATGCTTTCCTCATGGGAGTCTTATGTTTATAGTATTATTTACAATACTCATTATATCAACACCTGGTTTGGTAGGTCATAATTTTAATGATATTAAATCATCATCAGGTGAGCTGTTGTAGAATAGAATAGAATGTAACAAATCCATGATTGTGTGTGTGTGTGTGTTGGGGTAATGGTGTGGGGTTGTTTTTCAAGACTTGAGCTCGGCCCCTTAGTTCCAGTGAAAGGAGCTCTTAATGCTTCAACATACCAAGAGATTTTGGACAATTTTTCCAACTTTTAGGTGGAACAGTTTATGGATGGCCCCTTCCTGTTGCAACATGACTGCGCACCAGAACTCAAAGCAACGTCCAAAAAAAGGCATAGATGAGTGAGATTAGTGTGGAAGAACTTGACTGGCCTGCACAGAGTCCTGACCTTGACTCGACATAGAACATATTTGGGATGGATTAAAGCAGAAACTGTAAACCAGGCCTTCTAATTCAACATTAGCGTCAGTTAGTCTCTGGCCTCACAAATGTGAGGAAGAATGGAAGGAAGAATGGTCAAAAATCCCAATAAAACACACTCCTAAACCTTGTGGAAAGCCTTATCAGAAGAGTTAAAGCTGTTATAGCTGAAAATGGTGTGCCGACATCATATTTAACCCTATTAATTAAGAAAGGGATGTTGCTCAATTTCATATATGTGTGAAGGCAGAGGAGTGAATGCTTTTGGCAGTATACATATATTCCCCCTTCACTGTAAATGTTAACATGTTGTGTTCAATAAAACCATGCAATCATATGTTTTTTTTTGTGTGGCATTAGTTTTAAGCATACTGTGTCTGTCTATTGTTGTGATTTAGATGAAGATCAGAACACATTTAATTACCAATTTATGCAGAAATCCAAGTTTTTTCTTGCAACTGTAGTAGTTTGAAAATAAAGGGCTCTATCTCACACTCTGCGTAAGGTATGTTGCCATGCTCATTGCTATTTTAAACCCTGGTTGTGGTGTGGTGGTCTGGAAATGAGGTGTGTTCAGGTATATTTCTGTCAAATTGCAAACTGTGTTTTCTTGACAATAGAAAACACAGGTGCACCACCGTCTGAAAGCAACCTAGGTAAACAGCAACAATCGGATGTTCATTGCTATCTTGGCAGTAAATTGTCAACACAGGTGCATGCCCAACACGTGTACAGAAAAAACATCATAACTTAAAGCCAATTTAAAAAGTAATAATACAAAATCCTGTTTATTATTTTGGAGCATTTCTATTGGTCTATTTCTCACAAATATATAAAAAAAATATATATAGACATTTAATAGGCTGAATATAGACAAATTCACAAATTACATGTTGTGATGTCATTAGTATTTACATTTACCAACCTACTCAGTGTACAGCTGTATAGCTCCATCTATTGAGGTGTTTGAGCTTGGACTGCTTTTAAAGAAAGCACAATATAAACAGCCAATAAGAACAGGGCTTCTTTATATAGCTCTGGAAAAAAATAAGAGACCACTTTCTGAATCAGTTTCTCTGATTTTGCTATGTATAGGTATATGTTTGAGAAAAACAATTATATTGTCGTTGTATTCTATAAAACAACAATAGAAAATGAGACATGGCTGAAATTACAAAAAAGATGCAGAGCTTTCAGACCTCAAACAATGCAAAGAAAACATGTTTGTATTCATAAAAGTTCAGAAATCAATATTTGGTGGAATAATACTGTTTTTAATCACAGTTTTCATGCATCTTGGCATGTTCTCCTCCACCAGTCTTACACACTGCTTTTGGATAACTTAATGCCACTCCTGGTGCAATAATTCAAGCAGTTCAGTTTGGTTTGATGGCTTGTGATCATCCATCTTCCTCTTAATTATATTCCAGAGGTTTTCAATTTGACATCAAAGAAAATTTTAAATGTTCTCTTATTTTTTCCAGAGCTGTAAATGTACATCATCAATAAGACACTAATTGACATCTAATCTATTGTATAAATGGCAAATAGAAGTTATTTAAATTACTTTAACAAATAGAGTAACTTTGTTTTGGCACAAAACAAACCATCTCATGAACCATTGTAAGTAGACGTCAGGGTCTAACACAAAACACCAAAAGAAAATTGTATGAAATGGGCTCTTTAATGCCTGCACTCAGCTGTGTTTTGGTGTTTAGCCCGACTGTATTGCTATATCAGTGGTGGCAGATAGCCTGTGCTTGGGTCAGCACTGGCGTAATGCTAGTGCTCTCCTTCATGTGCGCCTCTTTGCTCCACTGCAATGTGAGTGAGGCTGCATGTGCAGATCTCTCTGGTGAGCTCAACATTCCTCACTCTCTTACCCATTAATCAAACCATGTGAAGCACGACAGATGTGTCCCAACTTAGCAAGCTACGCTGCGTGCTCCGCTTCCAAGAACCCCGCTCTGCCCCTTTCTCCGGATTCTTTGAAACGGGCTACTTTGAATATTATCAGTACAGAGAGAAATACCTTTGACCTATTAAACTAGAAGTATGAAGACGGTTAGGAATCCCCCTCAGAGACCCCAAACAGTTACAGGATTCCAGTTCACAGGATTCCGTTAAACAGAAGTAATGAATGGCTGGTAGCAACTTGTCATTCTCTGGGGCCTCTACACTGTACAGGTATGTTTACATGAACACGCATACAGGAGCAGTAGTTTCATCCACATGGAGCCTTTCACTCGTGTACATTCACTCAAATATTTACCAATAATTACTGTCAATTACAGTGTAATTAACAGTTTAAATTCAAGCCACAGCACAAAGGTAAAGATGGTTAAAAAAAATCACAGAAAAGTTAATAAAAAGGGTAAACATTCATTCTCTATTTCCTGGAAGAGGTGTTTACTTTTTAGTATCTAGAAAAAAATATCTAAAATTTCACTTAATGTCCAGGATTCCACATTAATATAGATCAAGCATTTAGGATAATGTATTGGCAAGACAATATTACATTACATTACATTACATTTGGCAGACGCTTTTGTCCAAAGCGACTTACAATAGTTAAGTACAAAAGTAATAGGAATTAAGATAAACCATTTTTAGATAGAGCTTAAAGGAGGTCGAAAGGAAATAAAGGGATAGAGAAGTGAAGGAGGGGAAGAAGGAAATGGGGTTAGAAGTAGTTAGTGTGTTAGAGGTGTTAGGAGAGTAAGTGCTCTTTGAATAGCTCTGTCTTCAGGATCTTAAAGATAGGGAGAGATTCTCCTGATCTGGTAGTGGAAGGTAGTTTGTTCCACCATAGGGGAACTCTGACAATATGTATCAAAATACATATTTTGTATATTACAATTTAATATATTGCTCATTATACTCCTATAGTGTTGAAATAATACACTAACTTATCTATAAAACATAAATTAAAAGTTTACTTTTTTAAGTAATCAGAAGAGTATGATATAACAACAGAACACAAGTACAGTTTAAACACACAGTTAAATCTTACATGTAAACTTATAATTAAAAATAATCACAATACAATACAATATTTCTATTTTCCTAAGCAAAAACATCACACCTTCTCTAAAGACTATTGCAGGTTATTGTAACAGAACAGTGATGCTAAGCAGTTCAAAAAAGCTTGGTTTCAGAAGACGTCCTGGAAGATTCTGGAGCAGCTGTTACAGTCGTCTGACTTAAGCTGGATCCGTAGCAAACGATAGACAGAAGCTGCCAGAAGCTGCAGTAAGTCATAGCAGTAAACAGTAGTTCCTCTACTACAGTGGGGCATGAAAGTTTGTGAACCCCTTCAAATGTTGTATATTTCTGCCTAAATATGATCTAAAACATCTCAGATTTACACACATGCCCTAAAAGTAGACAAAGAGAACTCATTTAGACCAAAAAGAAAAGACCCCAGGGTAACTTCAAAGCAACCGAAGGCCTCTCTCGCATTGATTAATGTTAATGTTAATGAATCTACCTAAACAATGGTACCCATGACAGGGCTGCAAGGAAAAAGCTACTGCTCTCCAAAAAGATTATTGCTGTATTATTTTTATTATAAAATACAGTATAGAAGTACCAGTAAATTAGAAATATACAGTAACAATATAAATACAATCCATCCATCAACCGTCCACCGTTAAATTATAATACAGATTTGACCAAGTGGTGTGAAGTGCCTTGAAATTAAATGTAAGTATTATTTGTACATGTCAATAAAATGATTATAAACAAGGTACAGTACAGGCCAAATGTTTGGACACACCTTCTCATTTAATGTGATTTCTTTATTTTCATGAATATTTGCATTGTAGATGCTCACTGAAGGCATCAAAACTATGAATGGAACACACGTGGAGTTTTATGTACTACAAAAAATGACCTGGCCTCCACAGTCACCGGACCTGAACCCAATCCAGATGGTTTGGGGTGAGCTGGACCACAGAGTGAAGAAGGTAAAGGGGCAACAAGTGCTAATAAACACCTCTGGAAACTCCTTTCTTCAAGACTGTTGGAAAACCATTTCAGGTGACCACCTCTTGAAGCTCATTGAGAGAATTATGCCAAGAGTGTGCAAAGCAGTAATCAGAGCAAAGGGTGGCTATTTTGAAGAAACTAGAATATGTGTTCATTCATAGTTTTGATGCCTTCAGTGAGAATCTACAATGTAAATAGTCACAAAAATAACGAAAACTCAATGAAAAAGAGAAGGTGTGTCCAAACGTTTTGCCTGTACTGCACATTAATTTATCCTCACAAGAATGTGAGATTCTAAGACCTATAATAGTAAAAAATAAAAGAGCATTCCGGGTTGTGTTTGTAGTTACTGTACTTTAAATGACGACATAATGTCTGCATAAAATTGCTTAGCATCTGCAGACCTCCATTAACATGCTGCTTTCATCTCATCTGCTCAGCATGTGCAGCACATTGTGAGTCAGAGCGAGAGCGTGTAGACTCATGCTCAGTAAAGCTCACCTCCAGAGGAAGCCCTCCTCTCTGTCGTTTCAGGACCTCAGCGCTGTTCCACAAGCAGTGCTGACCGCAGACACTTAGGCTAACGCTAACGAGGTGTCAAACGACGACTTCAAGGTATGATTAGGAGTGCGTTATGAACGTCTGAGCCTCAAACACACTGATTTGGCAGAGAATGAAAGGGGCTCCGCTGCAATGGAAGGCTGCCTGGATACTGGCTTTCAAAGCAGGAGTTCCTGTATGGCTAATTACCAGATCAAAGCAGCCCAGCATAACAGCCAGCTGTTCACCGTGTCCCAGTAACCAGAAAGTGCTGGGGAACGCTGATAGCGGGGAGTAAAGGTTCTGGGAATTGTGAAACAAGTGTCCTCACAGCAGCTTCTTCCATTCATAAATAACTGTGTATTATTGTTAACCACTGACAGATTGCCCTCTATAGACCACCCTGTACCCAAATACCTACCACATCTTCAACAGAAAGGCTTTGTGTACACTACAGGAACTCTTGATTGATTCAGATTTGGTTGTTAAATCCTGCACATATCGCTGTGAGCTGTCTGTGTCCCTTTGTTTTACTACTAGGAGTGACTGATTGTTGGTCGTATGCAATGGCTACTTAGATTATAACACCAGCAGTTGGTACAGCAAAGGGTATCCAAACATTTTCAAAAGATGTTCCAGATTTCAGATTGGATCATATTAAAAAAAAGGCTAGTCTCCTTGTGTATTCTTGTGTGAAAAATCAAAAACGTACGGAATAACTAATATCTATTATAAAACAATGAATAATCAATAATCTGAATTGAGTACTAATAACAGTAACAAGATATCGAAAGAGTTAAAATCTCGCTGTGATAGCGTTTTTGCTGCCATCACTGAACGCTGTTCTGTACATTCATTTGCAGTCCAGTCAGAGAAATTAATGGCTATTTTAGCTAACTTCCATAAGAGAGTGGTTTAACATACTCCTCTTATTCTTAAATGTTTTTCTTAGGACCAATTAATGTCCCCCCGAGGGCCACATTTAACTGTGGGGCCAACCTTCTACTCAAACCCGACTGTTATCAGATCCAAACCATAACATACCTGGATTTGTTGTTAAAAAATAATCTGATTTATAGCACTGGCACTTTATAGCAGGCCAGGTTTCTTGTTCACGCAGCTGCAGTTAAGAAAGCCTGACTGGCAAGATTTGAGCTAGAACTAAAAGTAAAAAGGTGATCTGGAACTCACTTAAACTTGAACATCAGCTAAATTAGTTTTTGTTACTTCAAAAACTAGTTATGTAGTGCAATAAGCAATTGTATTACTTAAAAATGTAGAGAAGCATTTTTGCAACGTTAATTTTTATGTATAGCCCACAAAGCGTTTTTGGTCATTTTCACTGCAATTTTTAAACTGGCATTACTTAATACTAAGGTTGTAAAAATGTCCAACTATATTTTTTAAATAAAACTAGCACATCATTTTCGGTCATTGGACTAACAGCATTAGCATCGCTGGTTACCAGGCTTGAGGCATCAAGTTAGCGGCATTAACAGTGAGCTAGCTTGGACAAATAAGCAATTGACCTTGTGAAAGCATTAGCTAACTAACATTAGCTAGTTGCCTGATAAAGTCAGCAACATGCACTATGTATTTCCTAGATAGATATGACTATACCTACAGCACAGCTAGCTAGCCACCAGTTTAAGGATGTATTGTATCGGCAGTTTAATACTTTCCTACTTCCAATAAATGTCTGTACACTGTTTTGGAAACATAATTCACTCTAAAAACACCTCAAACTACACAGATGCCTCACACACTTAAAGTTTAAATATATTAAAAATAGTCATACCCATGCAATCCCTCTTTAAGACTTCTTCTTTAGTGTCCTGCGACACATTGGGTTCCAAACAAAAATATTTTAAAATATTTTGTTTTTGTGGTCAATTCTGTCATGTTGACTTTACTTAAATGTATATGCAATATTTCTACAAAATTCTAAACATTATACACACACATGAAATGTTGGGATTTATTTATTAGTTTATTTAAGTATAATTTTATAATTAGTATAGTATAAGTTTAGGTCAAATATTTCTAGGAAATTGTAGGCTACTCAAATATGTCTTCTTAAAGAGTAACTATTTTTACAGTACCAGTCAAAAGCTTGTACTTTTTAGTTTTAATTTCATTTATTTATTTTAACGATATGAAAACAATAAATAAACACATAAAATGGTGTAGTAAACAAAAAACCCAACAGAGATGGTTATTTGAGGTGATTTGGTGATTTGAGGTGATTTGGGATAAGCTGGAAAAGCAGCAACTATTGTTCAGCACCTCCAGGAACTCCTTCAAGATGGTGAGAAAACTATTCCAGGTGACTCTCCCTCATGATCTGTCCTCAAAGATAAATGTGGTACTAAACTAAAGTATAAAACATATCCTGGCTTGTGTTCCTGAATAGCTTCTTAAAGTCTTCTTTTAGCTTTACTGGGCTCAAGAATCGTTTTTTTTACTGTGTGACCAAACCTGGAGGAGCAGTGATACAGATGATGTTCTCCTTATTGCACATCAGTGGAGCTTCAGCATAATTTTTAATGTATTATTTTAATACGAGAATGCTACATAATATTGCTTAACAGCTTTGTGTACAATCGTGGATTTTCTGTTTGTCTCAGATCACGTTTTGAGCTGCCTGTTTCAAAAAAAGCCCATGAGAGTGTTCTGTTTTGTTGCAACCAAACAATGTCTGTCAAAAATCTTCTTTTGATGTTTAGAAGATAAACCTAAGAATACTGACAGGAAAACTCTCTCTTTATGTCCCTCTGTGACCTTTCGCTGGTCACTTTTCCGCGTCTTTTGTTTGCAATAAGGGCATAGTGGGCTTTTTCTCATCTACTTTTGAAACCAGTCTCTTTGAAGTTAAACACGCACCCCCCTGCTAGCTTTCCCTGCAATAGTAGCCCAACATATAAAAAGCTAATATGCCTTTCTTCTCAGAATTTGTCAAACACAGACACAGGATCAGGGACCTTGACTTATACCCCTGGGTAGGCGTCCTCGCTGGTTTCATAAGCGAGCAGAAATCTCCTAAATGAAGGGAAAAGCACTCATTTCCCTCATAAACGACAGAAGTGGGCCATTTAACAATCTCTGCTCTAACAGCCTCCAACCAAAATAAATAGCCTCGATTGCTGGTTAATTTATTAAAGACAAGTGGCGTGCTGGGATCAAACGGGTCGCTCTCGCTAGCAGCACCTCTATGGCAGTGAATTTGCTGACCCCGAAGCCCTCTACATACTTCCACAAAGGGCAGCGGAGACAAGAGGGAGGTGCTGAAGTGGTACCCATAGGAAAGCTCACATGTGGTTTGGGTTTGCAATTTTTTGTTCTTTGCCGAAGGTTGTGAGCTACTGTGCTACCTGTTAACAAAGAACAGAGAAGAACGGAACACAGTTCAGCAGGGTCAGGAAACCAACATTTGTGCTGCCCAATCATGTTCACAACTTACTCCATACAAGTGTCAAGAGTTAAATGTTGACATTCTCTGAATCTCAGCCAAGGCTTGAGTCTTTAATAAAGAATTTGAACATCAGGTTTAACCTTATTATACAGCTCTGGAAAAGAGTTTTTTTTATTTTACCAAATTGAAATCCTCTGGAATATAATCAAGAGAAAGATGGATGATCACAAGCCATCAAACCAAGCTGAACTGCTTGAATTTTTGCACCAGGAGTAAAGGCATAAAGTTATCCAAAAGCAGTGTGTAAGACTGGTGGAAGAGAACATGCCAAGATGCATAAAAACTGTTTTTAAAAAACAAGGTTATTTCACCAAATATTGATTTCTGAACTCTTAAAACTTTATGAATATGAACTTTCTTCTTTCTTTTCTTTGCATTATTTGAGGTCTGAAAGCTCTACATCTTTTTTGTTATTTCAGCCATTTCTCATTTTCTGCAAATAAATGCTCTAAATGACAGATTTGCTATTTTTATTAAAGATACTAGATTAAAGGCACTTATTATCATTAGGGTTAAAAAAACAAGAGATAACATCACCAACATCGTGTATTTAGAGACCCTATAAGACCACCATTGGTTGCACAAAGAATCTGTCAAATAATGAATATTTTTTTCATAAATAAACCTTATTAAACTTTTAAGAACTTAAGTATAATTCCAGGTGTAAGTGTTCCAGGCCAATTTAATGGGAGCTGTATGTTCAAGCCAATAACCACTTAGGACTATGGTTTATTTGTCTGCCATTAGTTTATGGTGTAAGGAATGCTCTTAAGCCAATATTTTGGGTTGAGACTGTTCACATAAAGCTCTTCAGACCAGTCGACCCCCCAAGCCAGGTCAACGCTGAGCACACAGCCGCAGGTTTGCTAAAGTGGGTTTCTGGTTTCATTAGAGCACGATTTAATGGGTTCAGCACCTACACACACATGAACTCAGGCCATAGGCTTAACATCAGCCTTTCATTGCAGTTTCAAAGCATTGTTAGACCGGTGCCCGAGGCAGTGCAGCCTTGGATCACACTGCTGTGAATCAGAAACAAAGGCCTGGACAGCTCTAAAACAGCCATTTAGTCACTTCTGTCAGGTCTGTGTGAAATGTAGAGACACCAAAGGCTGGCGCAGGAGGTACTTGATTGCTGCTTGATGTTCATTCTGACTGATTTTCATATTTTCATATGTGCAGCAGTGTTAGAAGTTTTATTATGTAAAAACCATGGGAAATCACTCACACCAGAGCTAATAAGCATATCTAATTGTCTTCTACACAAAATGTTAATGCCAGCAATCAACCTCATAAGAAAATCAAAGCAAAATCAAAAAAAAGTACTATGAGTAATATTTTTGTTTAGTGTGACCTGCTATTGCTGAGCAAAACTCCTAATATCAGCTTTGCTTGTTCTGAGACCTCCCCCTTTTGTCATTAGTCCTAATTATCACCTCGTTTATTTTCCTGAGACCTCCCCCTGTCCAAAACTGCTCCTAATCACCACCTTCTCTGTTCTGAGACCTCCCCTTGCCTGCAATTGGTTCTAATTACTACCTTCATGTTTGTCACAGCCTGGTGATGACTGTTCTCACGGTCAGTCTCGTTTACATTGAGTGTGTTACATCATGGGTGGACAGTGATTAGAGTAGATAATGGGAAACGTTAATTTATTGGATGTCTACACTGAAACAATTCAATAATCTCATAGAAATATATGATGTAGGATCTTTCTGATGCAGCATTTTATAAAAATTAGTCAATTTTACTCATGAATATGTATCTTTTTGTTTTAAAAGGATGAAAATGAGAAGCTATTTTTAATGAGAATCTTAATCTGAGCTAAGAAATCAGAGTATGGTGTTTACATAGCCACTTTAATAATCAGATAATTAAAGATATATAATTATAATAGGATTATTATTATGTGCATACAATTACATTTATTGTTTTGGCTTCTGGTTAACACAGGTTAGAATACTATGCTATTAATCACTGCTGCACTAACTTAGCAACACCTGGGCAGCATGCTCACTATTAAAGTCTTAAACGCTAAACTACATCTGTTACAACTTAATGTACAATTTAAACCATTACATTCTAAATTAAGTATTCAGATCCTAATAAAATATTTTAATGCCCTTAAATTAGATATAGTTACAACTTGATGCGAAATTGAAACCATTATATTCTAAATGAAGTATTCAGATCCTAATAAAGAATGTTAATGCCCTTATATAATACAGCTGAAACTTAATTAAATGTAATTAAAGTGTTAAAACTTAATCAAAATGTTAAATTCTATATAAAGTATTCTGGTCCTAATACAATATTATAATGTCATTAAAATATACAGTATATATAGTTAAAACCTAATGTAAAATTTAAAGAATTCAACTCTATAGAAAGTATTCAGATCCTAATAAAATATTACGATTTCCTTAAAAATAGATATAATTAAAACCTTATGTAATTTTTTAAGTTTTAAATTATATATAAAGTATTCAGATCTTTAATATATCTTTAACATATATATATAGTTAAATGTATAGATGGCTTTACATTAATTTTTCATTGAATAGGGCACAACTAGTTTTGGTATCTGTGATCAGCCTATGTTTTTTTTAATGCTATTTTTTATTTTATATAAACTTATGCCTTGGGCGTGATAATCACAATATAGAATTGTATAATCACACAGCACACAAGCCTCTCCACTTGTATGGTATAGCTCACAGTAAACACTTTTGGGGCCAAATTTTCCAATTGGAGTCCAATTTTTTTCTCTTTCCTGCTTGTTTTTGCTGTAAATCAGTGCAAAAAAATGTCTTTTCATGGTATCATAGTAGCATAGTAGTTGTCGAGCCCTTCACTCCTGGTGAAAGATTTGTGTGATTGATTACAGGAGAACAGGTTGTGTAGTCTGAAGAGTACAGAGATCTGATGACACTGAAAGTCATGTAGTGTGGATCTATAGCACAAGCTAATCTATTAAGAAGGTAAGAAAGGAGAGCAAGACAAAGTAGGTTAGATAAAAACAAGACTTGACAGAGGGACATTTAAAATAGCATTAGGTTTGTGATATAGAGAATTTAAGTTGTATATACTAAGAAAAGGACATGCAAAGTTTACATATAAGGTATTTTGTGTAAACCCTTTGGCTGTGATCCCTCGTTACATTTTATTGGTATTCATATGGCTTGAGTGGCTCTGAAACCGGTCCAATGGAAGGTAAGCACACTTGACACCATAGTATAATCAGATGTGTGAGAGATTGTAGATTAGTGCTGAAGGTAAGCACAGTTTTATTGTAGGATAGAGGGGATTTGGGTTTTGAGTGTGGTGTTGAATAAGCACTTTTCTTTGTTACTCACAAGAGCTCGTAGCAGCTGAGAGGATCTGTGGTTTGTCATTTCTGTAGCCTGTTGATTTCCACTTGGATATCTGGATGTTCTCTACCGTTTTCAACTAGAACTGAATAAAATAAAGCTGTAATTGCACTAAAATTCACTGTAAATGTGAGAAAAAAACTATTTTTTCACTCTAGTCAAGGACTTATTCTGGGCCAGCTAAACTGTACCTCAGCGTAAACAGAGCATTGTAAGCACTGTAAGTCCAACACAAGGCTTAATGATTGTCTAGAAAATTAGTCTTGCAGTCACTACACACGGGTTAAGACCTCAATTAATCCAAGTAGTAAATCTGTAGCACCGCTAAAGACAGGAAAAAATCTACTCTATCCACATCTACAAGTGCTTTATTATGATTCCATTTAGTCAGCATAATGGCTGTGAGATATCTGCCGCTTGTTTAATATTCATGTATTGCTCTCTCAAAGGAAACCTCATCAAGACCTCCCAGCATGAAACTCTTCAAACAGAAAGTCCTTTAATAAATAAATAAACGCTTATTTGCACAGCACTTGCTTGGTAAAGCGTTTTACGGTCATCAAAAAACGCAATTACAAGATTTTACAGCAAGATGCCAGTGAGAGGAGAACTACCTTATTTGCTCATTATGTATAACGGAAGTAGATAGGATGCATACTAACATGAGCTCTTTAACTTCTGAATGAAGTTTCTGGGGCTTTAAAGCTAATATTACTGTTAAAAAGATGTAATAGGTGTTTCTGAATGCTTATTGTCATAAAGGCTGCTGGTGTCCTTCAACTTGAGAAATCATTTAGATAATCGACACTTACTGAAACAAGGCTTGGTAAACGTTTGTTGCTTTCATACTTTGTATAGTTTTTGTATTTATATATTATTGTATATATTATTTGACCACTATAGTAGGTGAGATACTTATCTTAGCTTACAGGAGGTTTTTTTTATTTATATTTTATAAGGAATGGTTAATTTTTCAAGCCTTAGTTAGCATCTTCTGTAGTCTTATATTTCTTACTGTACTACCCCTATTATTGTTATTTGCTTCCACTGTGTTGTGTAACTGTTACTGGCTACTAAATTCTATCTTTCTATATATCTATCTGTCTGTCTGTCTGTTTAGACTGTAATAAATATTTAAACCCTCTAGTCCACCCCATAAGCATCCCAGCACGGTGGGAACCCAAAATGAATCCATACCCGCCATTCAGATCTGCATCTAGATATCTGATCTGATCTAATGTATACTAACATGAGATCATTAACTTCTAAGTTTCTGGAGCTTTAAGGCTAATATAAACAAAAAGGCAACATTACACTTTACTAAAGTCCATAGTATGCAGGACATTAAGGTTACATAAGCCTGTCAGGTCATGATAACTGTTATAAAGCTATAAAATGTGTTTATGAATGCTTATTATGTATGAAGGCTGCTGGTGTCCTTTAACCTTTAAAATAATTTAGATAATTGACACTTACTGAAATAAAACTTTGTAAATGTTAGTTGTCACGAGAAGCATATGTAAGTTTAATGTTGTATTATGGTTAATTTATTAACTAACATGAATTTATTATTCATTTCAAACATTGCTGGACCTGTCACTGCCCACATATTTGTATGTGTCCTTTACATTGGCATAAAGGGAAGGTTAGATGATGGCAATAATTGAGGAGGACTAAAATTTGCTGTTCTGTCAGATCTTTTTCTGTCCACTGTCCGTATGATATTGTTTGAATTTTGCTTAAAATGTCCCACGGTTTCCAGTGGTCCGTCCATAAACTTTAAAAGAAATTTCAATGCCCAAATATGGATGAAATAATTACAGAGTACAGACAGAAGGCTCATTTCTTTTTTATTTGAATATTAAAGTAATTGTATTAAGATTAATCATCATAAGCTGTGAGGAAAAAAATATATATTGCATTGGCAAACATAATAAAGTGTCCCTTTTCAAAATACTTTTTTTTTTTTGTTAGAACAGATCTTATTTTTGCAATGATTCTCAAATATATACCTTTTAAAGAGTCTTATTTTCCTGCATCATGAGATTTATATTCCATAGCCATTGTAAAACGACTGTGTTATATAAATATACAATCACAATATATAAACTGCACGAGTTCAAAGTCATGTTTAAAACTGTGCATGTATTACATGGTTTATGTGATATGTTATTAATGTTATCAGGTTGCTTGGCAAAGAGCCTAGAGTTGTGGGCTTGATCCTCACTGTGGTCACTGTCGATGAGGAGTTGTGTGGGTGTGTGGTTTTTTTCTGTGTACTCCAGTTTCCTCCCACCTCCAAAAAAAAACACCTCCATGGCTGATGGATTAAATTGCCACAAGGTGTGTGTGTGTGTGTGTGTGTGTGTGTGTGTGTGTGTGTGTGTGTGTGTGTGTGTGTGTGTATGTGTGGCATACTGGACTGGTGCCCAGGGGGTATTCCTGCTTTGCACCTAACAATTCCATGTAGACTACAGACAGACTGCAACTCTGACAAAGAAGAAGAGGATAAGAAGATAGATAGACGTTTTGTGGCAACTGACACCCAATGTTAAATCATGGTGAAACCTGCTGGTGAAAGATATTGTGTTATAATTAAACAATAATACACTCAAGGTCTGACTATAATATATAATATTTGCACTGCTGTGCTGCGGTCTTAGATTAGCACAGCAGTGCCAATATTACATATTATAGCACAAACCTTGAGTGTATTATTGTGATTATACCACAATTCCATTATCACTGTTTATTAAAAGATTTTGAGTTAAAAAGGAAGAGAAAATAGATCAGTTTAGTTATAAAAACTCTGCGAGTTAAAAAAGTAACATTGTTGCTCTGTTTGTAGCTGCGCTGTTTGGCTTGTAAGAACTGCATCATTGCTAGGTTACCTGTATATGGCGGAGTAATACATGGAGATTTACCAGCTGATAACGGCACTCATAGAAAGCCTCTCAGCCAATCACATTGCAGGGTCAGTAATAACTGTGGTATAGTGTTTAATAACAGTGAATGGTATTATTTTTGCTGGTGTACTCTCTCACCTTGTATTTTGCTGTTGTTAGAGCATGCAAGGAAGATAGCAAAGAATGCAACTATGTTAATATGATGGTTATAAAGACTTTAACTGTTCTACCTAACAATATCCATTAAGCTGTTGTAAAGCCATTGTAGTAGGCTAGCTGTAGTACCTCGTATGGTGTATAACACATTTGAAGCACTTATATTTACGTGCTATATGGTTTTCAGGTGCGTATGGGCTCTGATCGGGTTTGTACATGTATTTTTTACTGGGACCAAGTTTGGCCAAATGGGTACTATCACTACAGCTCACCTTAATTGCACACAAATACCATATAGGGCCCATGTAATGGCTGAGTACTTATTTTTTTAGCTAACTTTTATCTGGCCACTTGCAGAAATGCACAGTAAGCTTATTTCTAACTCACAGCCATTGTTTTCCTTTAATTAAGCAAGCTGATTATAAAATATTACTCACAGACTGCAGAATTGTCATGTTCAATCTTCTATTTAAAGTCTTCTACTTCAACCAAAGCAAGCCTTAGAAGCATGGCAACATTTGGCATTCCAACGAGTAAGCAGAAACTCTTCTTATTAACAAAAAGCTGATGGTCAAAAGCTTATTGTTTTAGTAATGTGCACAACGCCCTTCTTCAATCTCCTTTTCCTTTTTGGTCCCTTAAACCAATAGCAAATTAAATGCTGCCATGTATGCATGAATTTAAGGCAGCCAACACAATTGATATATTAACATAATGGAAAATAGCAAGAACAATTGATAAACAGAAAATAACAATATTATTTAAATAATTTAAAGCACATTTGGCTCTTTCACTCTATGTGCTTTGTACATTTCAGATTGAGCCCACATTTATCTGCTCCCATTGCTCCCATTGCTCCCATTACGGACCATAATGCAGTTTATGAGTTAAAATGGCCAAAATTGAACCCATGGAGTTTTTACACCCTCCAGTGTAAAATGTTCTTTTGTTGTAATTAAACATGATAAAAAGTACTTACCTTTGATGAATAGCACACCTCCGTTCTCCCACAGCGTTCCGAGATCTAGAAATTTTAACAGTTTTTCCAAACGCTGTGGGAGAACGGAGGTGTGCTATTCATCATGATTTAATACAACAAAAGCCCATTTTACACCGGAGTTCTCCTTTAAGGCCACATAAACAGGCAACACATGGTCATGTTACCTATGCCCAACATTTGAATATACCCCCAAGCCTCCAAATACCTCAAATCTTTTTTCTTGTTATGAAACTACAAACGGTGGTAGTTCTAATCCAGAACACAGATTTGCACAACCATGTCATTGCGACCCTAACGTTTCCAGTATGTTCTATTTGGAGAGAGCTGTAATTGCAGTGTTGGTCAGAACCATCTTCGGGTCAAGACCCTCCCCAGGAAGGTCCAGCCAAACAAGAGTGGAGGAGAGGAAGTGCTCCCACCACCAGAGGAATGAGGAGTAATTAGACACATAAATATTAACTCACACTCTGAGGATCAGACACACATCCACTCTGACTCTTTCATATATTCTCTCTCTCTCTCTCTCTCTCTCTCTCTCTCTCTCTCTCTCTCTCTCTCTCACACACACACACACACACTCACACACACACACAGACTGAGTTCAGACTGAGTGGGAGGTGAGTCAACCCCTCTCCATGGCCTTTGAGCCGGTGGGAAAGTGCCTTCGAGTGATCCGGCAGGGAGAATGTCAAGACAGGAAAGATTTATCGAGCAGCACTTGAGATCAGCTTTAGAGCTCAATATTAGAGCTGAGGTAAATCTAAACCAGCTAAATCTAGACCAGGTGATGAGCCATGAATGCTGGAGAAACATGAGAACCACATATATTGGAACATACATCAGAAGTGGCTTAGACTTCAAACGAGAGTTAATCAGAAATGTACCATGTTTACCTTTACATTGGGTTGTTTCAGGTATTTTATGACCCTGAATTTTAAAGCTCTATATCAGGGACAACTGGTGGTTCTTGGCTTCATTTAGGTGCTGTTTGAAAATACAGTTACCTACGTACACTTACATACCAACATCAAGTTCAAGTTTAGAGTTGCCAAAGTTCAAAACCCATTTTTTTTGTTTTTTTTTTTGCTATGAACATACAATAGTTATACATGATGTAGTCAACAATAAAATGCTTTGATGACTACTCAATTAAACTAAGTAAGTAAATAAGTAAATAACAAATTAATAAAACGATAAATAATAAAGATAATTAGTAGATTGAAGGCGGTACTGTGGCGCAGTGGGTAGCACTTCCGCCTCACAACAAGACGGTCTGGGTTCGATTCCCGGCTGGGGCGACCCGGGTCTTTCTGTGTGGAGTTTGCACGTGTGTCTGTCTGTGTCTGTTTGCCCTGCGATGGATTGGCAGCCTGTCCAGGGTGTATCCTGCCTTCCAGGATAGGCTCCAGCATCCCCCCCCCCCCCCCTTGCGACCCTTGATGGATAAAGTGGTTGATAATGAGGATGACTAGTAGATTGAATGTGTAAAACACAAATAAGAATTAAGATAGCTAGAGATAGTAACATAATACAGGAAGATGATGAATCCTGCATCAAACTTCTGGGGGCTTACACATATTGTATATACAGTACATAGGGCCCATTCCCTTCTCCTATACTTTACTCTCCTCCTTATTATATTATTATATTATATAATCAGATTCTAGTAACCTCCTTCACCTAACAGTTTAGTTGATGAGGCCGGTAATTATCCAAACAGCAACATTTAACGAAAACCTGAAGATCTGACACCGGTTGCTGTGGCCGTTTATGATCCAATTACCAACATTTACACATTGGCCTTCATGTTCGGATTCTACTTTTGAAATCAGGGACACTTATATGGACATTTGTATAATAATATTAATAATACTTCAAGAATAATTGGACATTTTTTTTTTGTTAGAAATTAAAATCATGAAGAAGTCCATGTATTTACAGTTAAAACAGGACAAACAGGAATAGCATTTCTTTAAAGCCTTCTGGAGCTCATCAAGCAAACACAACAGAGAGCACGAGCAGTAAATTATGACTCAGGGAACACACACCGTAGTTTTCACGTTCAAGGCCACACGGTCTGAAACGAGTCGTAAAAACTGAGGAAACCGCAAGCGTATCATTTACGCAAATGAGTCAAACAATTTAAGACCATTTGGCCTCCAAGGATTACAGCTTTATTTTTGCAACATACTTGAGCAGTCAGTATTTACAGTTATGAAGCACTGAACTGTGACATCCTTTAACAGTAGCTGATTGAGCTGTTTGAGCCCAGTATTCCTTTGGGAAACCTTTATCAAGCTCAGGAGTACTGAGTTATATTTATAAAACTTCACTGTCAAAACTGAAGCCTAATATTAACCATGTCAAAAAGCAGCATCAACTTCTCGATAGGCTTCTATAGGAAACTGGGATCTACCTTTACTCACTGAACAAGATTATCCTGGTCAGATGAATCAGAATTCCTAATCCCATTAGCTCAAGACTAAGGAGGAACAGGAGTTGTGTCAATATGCTTTTGTAGTTTTTTTTTTTTTTTTTAGTGTTGTAAAAAGAAATTGATCTAATACAAAGTGGTACATTTTCTGATATATTTGGCAGGCCTGAACTGCAGGAGTGGATGTATATTATACTAATAAATGAAATTAAGCTGAAACAAGATCCAAGATGGCGGCGCGTGCACACGCTGCGGCTTCTCTCCCCCCCGAGGAAACAGCGTTTTCGTGTTTTTTGTCTCGTAAGTCGCAGTGTTTTTGTACGACTTTGTCGTGCGTGCACGTCCTGAAACGCACCTACAGCCGTGAGTTTCTGCTTGGAGTCGGCAGAAACTCACTTTTGGAGTTAAACCGCGGACTCCGAGAAGAACTGCGAGTCTGCGCCGTGCTCCGGACACCCGCACCCCCACCGACCCCCACCGCTGCAGCTCGCCCACAATGGAAACGCCACAGGCGGCAGGCGAGAAGGCAGAAACGGGGTAAGCACGGGGGTATCCGAGCGAGGCTAGTGGCTAGCCCACACAAGCCAGCTATCCCCACCGTACTTTTGGCCAATGTACGCTATCTGGACAATAAACTGGATTACATCCGCTTACTTCAGTCAACTCAGAAGACCGTGAGAGACTGTTGTGTTTATGTTTTCACCGAAACCTGGCTCAACAACAGCGTCCCGGACCACGCCGTTCAGCTGGAGCGGCTAACATGCTATCGGGCGGACCGCACGCTAGCTGACGGAGGTAAGAGCCGCGGCGGCGGGCTCTGTGTTTACATCCGCGATGCTTGGTGTCGGAACGTTGTTGTGGTCTGTAAACACTGCTCACCGGTAGTGGAACTGATGATTATCAAATGCCGTCCGTTCTATCTACCGAGAGATTTCTCCGCCGTGCTGATCGCTGCTGTTTACATCCCTCCGACCTCCAACAACAGCGTGAGGAGTGAAGCACTGAATGAACTGTACCAGTACATCAGTGAACAGCAGACAGCGCACCCAGATGCTTTTCTCATTCTGGCTGGAGATTTCGACCATGCAGACCCAAAGAGTGTGTTTTCTGGACTTTTTAAACACATAGACTTTCCAACCAAGGGAAACAACATATTGGACCAGGTCTTTACTACACACAGAGGAGCCTACAGAGCCTCCCCCCTCCCCCACCTGGGAGCCTCTGATCACCTCACCATTATGCTAATGCCAGCTTACAGACCACTGGTTAAAGTCACCAAACCAGTTCTTAAGCAGGTACGAGTATGGCCAGAGGGTTCCTCAGAGGCACTTCAGGACTGTTTCAGCACAACAGACTGGAATATGTTCAGAGAGGCTGCCACCCACAACAACTCCACAGACATTCAGGAGTACACAGAAACTGTCTCTGCCTACATCACCAAGTGCACTGATGATGTAACCGACCTCAAGACCGTCACTGTTCGAGCGAATCAGAAACCATGGCTGACAGGAGAGGTCCACAAGCTCCTGAAGGCTAGAAATGCAGCCTTCAGAACAGGTGACCAGGCAGGCTTGAGGTCAGCCAAGGCCAACCTGTCCCGTGGGATCAGGAAAGCTAAGAGGCTGTACTCAAAGAAGATTTCCCAACACTTCAGTGACAGCAGAGACACACGGAACCTGTGGCAGGGTATCCAGTCTATCACAGGCTATAAACCACATCCACAGACCTGCGACAGCGACACATCTCTGCTGAACGACCTGAATGGGTTCTTCGCAAGGTTCGAGCCACTCAACAACACACCCGCCCAGAAATCCATCCTTCCTCCTGGTGACCAGGTGCTGACGCTGTCCCCAGACAGTGTGAGGAGAGCATTCAGCAGGATCAATGCTCGGAAAGCTCCTGGGCCTGACAACATTCCTGGCCGTGTGCTGAGAGACTGTGCCTGGGAACTCGCAGAGGTTTATACTGACATTTATAAAACCTCTCTGAGTCAGGCGGGGGTTCCCACATGCTTCAAAGCCACCACCATCATCCCTGTCCCTAAGAAGGCATCGCCATCCTGTTTCAATGACTATCGTCCAGTTGCACTCACCCCCATCCTCATGAAGTGCTTCGAACGACTAGTCATGCATCACATCAAGTCTTTGCTCCCCCCCTCCCTGGACCCCTACCAGTTTGCTTATCGGTCAAATCGCTCGACCGATGATGCCATCTCCCCTGTTCTCCACTCAGCCCTCACACACCTGGACAAGAAGAACGCCTACGTCAGAATGCTGTTTGTTGACTTCAGCTCAGCATTCAACACAATCGTCCCCCAACAGCTCATACACAAACTAGACAGTCTGGGGCTGAGCACTTCACTGTGCAACTGGCTGTTAGACTTCCTGACTGGAAGACCACAGGCAGTGCGGGTTGGCAGCAGCACATCCAGCATCACCACATTGAACACAGGGGCTCCCCAAGGATGTGTGCTGAGCCCCCTTCTGTTCACTCTGCTGACCCACGATTGCACACCAGCACACACCTCCAACCTCTTCGTCAAGTTTGCGGATGACACGACGGTGGTGGGTCTCATCAGCAACAACAATGAGTCACACTACAGGAGCGAGGTGAGCCGTCTGGCCTCCTGGTGCAAACACAACAATCTCTCTCTGAACACAGAGAAGACCAAGGAGATTGTTGTGGACTTCAGGAGAACTCACACACTGCACACTCCTCTGTTCATCAACGGAACTGCTGTGGAGAGGGTGAGCAGCACCAAGTTCCTGGGTGTGCACGTCACAGAGGACCTCTCCTGGAGCACCAACTCAGCGTCACTGGCCAGGAAGGCAAATCAGCATCTCTACTTTCTCCGCAAGCTGAGAAGAGCTGGAGTCCCCACCCCCATCATGACCACCTTCTACAGAGGGGCCATCGAGAGCATTCTGACCAGCTGTTTCACCGTGTGGTACGGGGCCTGCACAGCATCCTGCCGCAGGACCCTCCAGCGCATCGTGAGAGCAGCTGAGAAGATTGTTGGCACCTCTCTCCCCTCCCTTCAGGACTTGTACAGCTCCCGCCTCACACGGAAAGCCTTCCGTCTGGCAGGAGATCCCTCCCACCCACTACACAGCTTCTTCAGCCTGCTGCCATCAGGGAGGAGACTGCGGAGTCTCGGGGCGAGGACCAGCAGACTGCGAGACAGCCCCATCCATCAGGCTGTGAGGATGCTGAACTCTCTTCCTGCTCTACCCCCCATCCCAATCCTGCCCCCACTCCTCACTACAATGCACAAAGTACTGGTCCCTTCCAAACGGACTTGCACTACACAACACCTGCACTACTGATATACTTGCACTGTCAATACGCACTTTAATTCCACTTAATTAAACTGTGAACTTTAAGGACTTACGCACCCATTCACTTTACCAGCCTTAAGCTATATACCATATACCGTATTTGCACTACTGTTATTTACTATTTTTACTGTCATTCCATCTCAATCACCATCAATATTGCACTATTGTCTTACGTATGTTTATTGTGTCTTGCTGTATTGAACATATAGTGTCTCCCACTCTTTTATATTATAATTATATATCTATTTTTACTTATTTACTTATATTTATTTATCTATTCCTCCCCCACACCACTGCACCTTGTTTTTGTCTCATGTATGTCTATTTGTGTCCCTGCTGTATTGTACACATAGTGTCTCCCATTCTCCTTTATTATATCTATTATCTGTACTTGCTGTAAAATTGGGAAGGAGAGTAACGTCATTTCAATTCTCTGTATGTCCTGTACATATGCAGTACTGACAATAAAACTACTTGACTTAGACAATAAAAAAAATGGGTTCAGTTAAAATGAAAGTCAAAATGTAATGTAAGAAACACTGTGTTTTTATTTTATTTGCATTTCCATAATGTCCAAACTTCTTGGGGCACTCTCTTTCATCCTGCGCAAGGCGTGTTATGATGCTCATTGCTATCTTACACCCTGCCAACAGTCTATTTTTGCACCTTCCACTGAAATGGTTTAAATAGCAAAGGCGCTTGTGAATATATCGGCACAGATGCGCATGGTGGTTGTGATAAAATGGATGTGTGTTCAGATAATTTTTTGCCATATTGCTATCTTGGCAATGGAAAACACAGGTGCACCACTGACTGAAAAAAAAAAACGTCTACAGTCAGAATTTTATTGCTATTTTGGCAGTTAATTGTCAACAGTCACAGTCCTAACGCATGTTCACCACCACTTGTTTCTTCTGCTGAGAAACGTTGGACACATCCAGGTATCTGTGCCCTTGAAATAGCAATGCGCCAAAGTCAGAGCTCACCTGGCTCTTGAAGGGAACGACAAGTGACACACTGATTGGTTTTCTGTATGTTACACCCAAAACACACCTATGATTTATAAAGAATATGAATTATTACGTGCCGTTTTTGCCTTTCGCTCCGCACAAGGCATACTTTTCCCAATGTTACGATAGCAAAGACACACTGACATGCCTTAAATGAAACTGCACAGTGTGCAGTTGATGGCTCACCTATAGATGAGTAAAAATAGGGCCCACAGTCTTACTGCTCTAAGAGAGACTAAACCTTTCACTTGGTGTCAGAAGTGGGATGGGACTCAGATCTAGATACATTAATTTTATATTATTTGACTTGCTTATTTACCTGTATCTCTGTGCATAACAGACAAAAAACTGCTGGCAGCATCACAGGCCGTGTGTGATCTACACATAGTCAGTATATTCATTGTATGCTATTTTTTATACTATAATAATGTTCTAATTCCTATTCTTTTACTGTTATTTTATGTATTTGTATTTTATCCCTGTTTATCTGTTTTTGTAAAACACTTTTAATTCTGGCACTGTGTATGAAACGTGTTATACAAATAAACATGCCTTGCCTAATGCAAAACACTAAAATCTATTTTATTACTAATAGCGCCCCCTTTGGAGAATTGTAAACCTGCTAAAAATGAGTGGTAACAAGCCAGGCTCATGAGATTATATAAACCATGAAAATCATTAATATGGTCTAATTAAATTGTACGAAACTGTGATTATATGAAGTTAGAAATACTCTTCATACTTATATTTACAAATAGGTTTCTTTCAAAAAACATACAGTAAAAGGGTCTTTAATGTGCCTGCTTCTTTACCCCAAGTTGAACTGTCTCCTAAATCATGAATATATGGCCACGTGGAAACTGCTGGACATGTTGGCTGTGAACTAGCTGTGATGTTCTTCCAGAATCACACTCAAGCGCTTTTTTGTTGCTCAAAGATGCAGAGTCCAGCTGATGCGCCAGATTTCAAAGAGCCCAGGCGAACATTCAGACGGGCGAAAGTGCGGAGCGTCGGCTTGTTCCAATTCATCATGGCTTCTGCTTTGAATGAGTGTTAGCAGGCAGAGCTTTCTTTGTAGTGAAAACCAGTTCAAATGAATGGAGAAATATAGCTTTCATGGGGAGATCATAAGAAACGATTCGCATGTGATCTTTCTTTAAATCTACTTCAATTCTCCTCTCGTCTTTGATAAATAATTATTATTCACATTATTTCTGAAGCTGAATTACTTAATGCACTTGAAGTATTTGCTAATGGCTGTAGAGAATTATGTCAAAAACACAGCACATTACACACTGTACAATACAATAACTATGTGCAGTATAATTCATAAATACAGTGTGATGAGCTGTATGATGTAGTCTTATCTTCTCTTCAGACATCAGTCTGTATTTGCAAAAAGGTGAATTATCCCAAAAAAAATTAAAAACTGTGTCATCAAAAGTGTCATTAGCTTTCAAACAGGGCTCAGATTTGCGACTAATTAATAAGCGCTGATGATGTAGCTCCAGCACTGTCGTTCAAATGTCAGGGAGGATGATCATTTGTCTGTAATAAGGCGACGCAGGCTGGCATTGACAAACGCTCCTCAGAATCTCTCTAATTGCACGAGCGCATGCTGCTCGGCTGGTGGGACGGGTGGCTGTGCCAAAGGTCACTGCGCGTTTGTAACGAACGCCACGCCGCATTACACCCAACGAGAAATAATCAGTCTTTGCTCTGCGGCCAATTAGCCAGCATACCTCTGATCGATTTTTTGACGAGAGTTGACATGGCAACTCAAGCCAAGCAACACTATCTATTTTCAGAGACTCGTCGTCTCAATCTGATTTCTTTTTTTATAAATAAATACTTTTTTCTGTCCTTATTTTTTTGCAGTTGGATGTTGTAGATTTTAGATTTTGAAGCAAAACAGGAGAATTTGATTTAGTAGTGTGAACAAAATACTGTACGTAAATACAGAATAAATAAAAAAAAGTATTGGTTTTGTTCTACTGCTGTAGAGAGAACTCAGTTATGAAGAATAATGACCTCTCTGTTTTGCATGCTCTTCATGAATATGCACACAAGGGGAGTGGCTCTCTTTCACACACGCGTTTGGGTTAAAAAGTCTGTGTTGCCTGCGTTGGGACACTCGTTCTACATTGCAGGAGATTTTATTTGACTTGTGGGCATCAGGGAGCTGTTATTGATAAGCGGTAGACTCCCACGTAACCTGTAACCAAAAGATAGCCCTCCTCTAAACCCACTAACACATGCTAATCGCTAGCTAACAGGGTAAACACGACCTGAGGCAACGACTACATGACTACAGTGACCTTTGACCCAATGGCCAAGCTAACTCCCTTAGCATGAACTAATGTATTAACTGAAAGCTAACATGTTATTCTAGCCTAGAGCTAATGCACTAACCGACATGCTCATAAGCTGACATGCTAATATGTTTGCTTATAATCTTATTACTAGACTCATTATTATTATACACAAACAGTTTGATATGCAAAAATGTAGCTACCTCTACCTAAATGGCACACTTTGCCCATTTCATTTTTTAATTGTGAAGTAATTTATATAAAACATAGCCTCTGTTGCTAATCAAACATAAGCAGCGGGGCGGGTGACCCTGGAAGGTGGCCTGGAATTAGGATCTTTGAAGTTGTTGATGGGCGTCCAGATCCATGCCAGGCACTGGCCTGTTGCCCAGACTTTTAAGCGGCATCACGGGTCGGGTCAGAGGGACGATCACAGCTGTAAGTTTAGCTAAGCGAGTGTGCAGTCAGGTATGCGGTCAGCACGGCTCAGACCCCGCCGGCGCGGGCGTGGAGGGCCGCACGGCCGCTGAATGAATTCTATTGTGTTGGCTGCTGACCAAGCAGAGATAACATGTGATAAGCCTCTAAGCCTGGCTCTGTCTCTTCAATAGAAGCACTGCTTCCTGTTAAATAACCACAGTACATTCCGTCCATATGTCGAGTGCGTGCGTCAGGAAAGACCTGCAGTGTGTTCCTAGAAGCGAGCCGGGACAGGCTACGTTTTCATCGAAGGAAAGAATGGATATGCTGTTTCGTGTCGTCAGTACGGCTGTCCTTCGCATTACTGTACGTTTGAATGGCCCAGACAGCTGCTGAGGAAAGCAGCCCAGGTTGAAATGTGGATATGTTGAACTTGGCACAAGCAGTATTGTATCCGTTTCTATGGGCCTCATAAAAAAGCATTCATGCTCTCATTCACTACAATTTAAAGGGCCACACAGTTTTTTTTATACAAATGTGTAATACTACTATATATAATAAAAACTGTTTAAATTCGACATTTGAAAGCTAGTTTGTTTTTGCACCATTTCTAGCCTTGTTGTACAAAATTGTTGCACCCAGTTTTGGGTGCTGTGTCTCTTTAGAAGCCACTCATTTACTCTTCTACAAAGTGAGTCTAAAAAAAAGTTATAGCACTTCCTTTTATTACAGAAACGAAATATGCCAACTTTTAACCCAAGAGAGCCCAAAGTGATGTATGTGTCACAGACACTTTAAAATAGACCTAAATCTATATAAAAATAAAATGCCTTGTCCTGTATGCAGGTTACAGGTGTAGATGATACAAATCCCTTTTTTATGCAGTAAAATAACTTTATTTACATTCTGAAAACTTTTAAGGGTTTTGAAATCTCCTACAGGACACTTGGAGAAGCTGCCAGGAATCAACCCAAATTCTGCAGGTTTAAAAATAGATGTAAAACTACACAAACATAAAACTAAAGGTTTAGCGGACATAGACAGTTTGATTTACTGTTCAGGAAAATATTGATTTTTAACATGTCCCATGACTTTTGGCATGATGGTGTACTTTGAAATTGAATGACATATAGACCAATAGAAATAGAATAAAATCTTTTGGAAGATGCATGTTTGCTGTGTGACAGTGAAGATTTGTTACATTGATCACTTTTCTGTATAATACTTTAAATCATTTTTTAATTATTTTAATTTTTTAATATAATTAAAAATTAGTATTTAGTTAATATTGTTTTTATATATTGTTAACAGTTTGCTGTTGCAAGATATAGAGTTGCCCTCTATGATCAATAAGTAGTGACACATTAAACATATTAGCGAGTTCTATAAATACAATATAAATACAGTTTTATTCACATTTGACTTATCATGCTGCATAAATCTCATTATTTATTCATCTGCTTATCAGCTGTCTGTTCAGCGTCACTGTGGGTCCACAGTCTACCTGGAAACACTGGGTGCAGGGCAGGAATACCCCCTGGGCAGGGTGCCAATCTATTACAAGGCAACACACACACACACACACACACACATTCTTACACACCTACGGGCAGTTGAGCATAGCCAGTTCGCTTTTCATGTGTTGTACGATTAAATATATTTATTATGTGAAATCATTTATTGTCACATCATGGTTATGGTTAAAATATTTAAATTGAGTGCACCCACATAAGAAAAATATTTTATCATTATTAATCCACAAATTAGTTATAGATTATTTGACTAATAAAACAAATGTTAGATTAATTGCTAGAAAATAGTAATTGTTACATCACTATTTAGAACAGTGTTTTTAATATGCATATAACATTAGTATTCTGGCTGTAAGCAAAAGTGTGAAAAGTATTCACTCAGGTAGAAGTGTATATGCTAGAGTTTACTTCTGTAGAAACTGAAATATCAACTCCAACTTTTTACTCAAGTAAAAGTTTAAAAGAACTGGATCCAAAACTACTTCAAATATAAAAGTAAAAGTAATGTAAGGAGAAAAATCCATTAAAAAGGCAAAAGCTTAGGCTGGACCACAGGAGCCTATAGAGCACTCCCCCGCCTTACCAAAACACATTTTTCTAAAACCCATAATGAATACAATGTTATATTAAAATGTTAATGTTGATAATGTTGATAACACCAAAACTACCCTAACTCCCTGTCACCAAAACAGGAAAAAAAAAGTAATCCAACAAAAAGGCCCTCAACACCCTACTTTACCCCAAGATGAACAAGAAATGTAGCAAAAAACGAACAACAAACAGAATACAGAAAATGGAGGTACTGGTTTGGTTACATTTCATAATTAAAGTCAGAATTAAAACAAGTCAAAATGAAATAGGAGTAATGAGGCCGTTGTTTTTTTTAAATAAAGAGTAGAAAAAAACAGATTACTGTGTGAAAATATCAGGAGTAGAAGTAGAAAAAGTCGTCTGAAAAAGAATTACTCCACTAAAGTACATATAACCAACATTTTTATTTCAACATATATTATTTCAAGTAGGATAAACTATTTGTATTTCACAGCTTGTAACATCTGGCTATGTGGGTCAGCGCTACCTGAACTCACAGTACCTGTTTTTTTTTTTTCTTCTTTTATGCGCCTGTGTGATTAGGTCATTGCAGTGGCACAATACTACTAAAACCTTTGAAAAGAAAACAACCGCAGTACTATAGCACTGACTAATAGGTGCATGAATGCAATCTGAATAGATCCAGATCAGAATGACTGCATTATATTATTCATCTGGATTAAATGATCCCTTTAAACTCATCATGCATTACAACCATCTTTTATATCATCATCATCATCATCATCATCATTATCGTCGTCGTCGTTTGATCTCGGAAATCAAAGTGATCAAAGGAAAGAATGTTTAGTACTTTATTGTATAATGTGAGTGTTTGCATCTTCCACGTCAAAAGGCTACGGCCTATTGATTATGATATCACGGCTTTGATGTGTAAAGAATCAAAGTGCCACCCTCCTGCTTTTATTGCTTCCGGTTCTCAGGTTCCAGTGAACTGCGATGCTTTTCCTGTGAAGGAAGGTTTCTTGTGAAGGTGTGTTTTACTTGTTCCTTATTGCTAAACCTGGTGCGTACTGTGTGTCACTCTATAAAGCACGGCTGAGGTATCACGCTGAGCAAAGCCATAAAAACCCGGCAAAGAGGAACAGGATCTGGCGGTGGCTGAGCGTCTCCAATCTCTCTTTGATGGCCGTGCTAGATATGCCACACATGGTGATAATCGCCATGACTACAAGGAGCGCTACCCATGAGCTTGTCTGGAATGCCCCACCTAATCCATTTCTTCCGAAACGCATTCAATCACTCAGAGCTCTGCAGGCCCGCCGGACTGACGAGAGCCTGGCGCGATGATCTGCTGCAGTTAAGTACGTAGATAAGCTGTAAAAGAGCAAAGTATCATCCCGCTTTCCACTTTGATGGCGAGACGATTGTTCTGAATGCTAATCTTGGTTTATGATATAATAACATTAGCCACAGAGAAGTTCACAAAACAATGAATACGTAATGATGTCTGGAGGTAGGAGGGAGATACAATAACCCAGCTGGTGAGAGTGGGCCAGCTGTTATCTACAAATAACAGTAGTGGAGCAGTGTGGAGTTATGGCATGTGAATGAGCACTAGCTGAATGAGAAAAAACTCATTTACTTGATTTTAAGACCAGATGCTGTTGCAGCACATTAACACATGCATCATTTAACATTGTAAACAACTATCAGGGTTATGAATGTATCCAGTATAAAAATGAAATGTGTTCTTATTGGACTACTACTATTGGACTAGTACATTCCAAAACATCACTCATCATCAAATAGTCAAAAATAGTTTAGCACCCAGAAGAAATCAACTGACAGGAATGGAACTTGGTGGGTATTCTTGGCAGGCTGTCATGGAGTGATTCAGAATTGCAGCGGCTCATCTTCAGTGATGAGTCCGGCTTTTGTCTTGACAGAGACAACCAACATACAGTATCTGTGTGGATGCATCTTAATTTATTTATTTTTTTCTAAGTTTTTTCCTATTTTCTCCCCAATTTGCATGGCCAATTACTCAACACACTCACTAGGACTTCCCCTATCACTAGTATACCCCAACACACCAGGAGGGTGAAGACCAACACATGCTTCCTTCGATAAATGTGAAGCCAGCCACCGTTTTTTTTTTTTAGCTGCTGCTTTGCCCAGCTTTGCCCAGCAGCCAGAGCGCTTGGAGGAAAGCGCAGCGACTCGGTTCTGATAAATCAGCTTATAGATGCCCTGTGCTGTGGACATCATCCTAGGAGTGATGTGGGGAGAGAGCGCCATCTACCCACCTAGAGGGAGCAGGGCCAATTTTGCTCCCTGCAAAGCTGCATAAGCGGGGTTCAAACTGGCGACCTCCCGCTCATAGTGGCAGCGCTTTAGACCTCTGGACCACTCAGCGCCCGCTGTGTGGATGCATCTTAATCGACACCAAGATCTGCAATCTTTTGTCACCTGTCCCCAGTTATGTTAGTAATGCCTTACTCTCTAATTTGGTCATTTGTTTCAGTAAGGAATAATCTAACAAGTAAATATTTCCAATCCAGTAAACAGATTAAAGTTACTTATTCAAGTTACTGTGCATTACTATTTTTGTCATTTTACTTAATAAAAAATATATATTTTTGCTCTCTTCTTGCATGTTGGAGAGTGGCATCTGGCTAATGGGACAAAATACTGTGGCTAATAGGATTTTTATCCATGTACAAATTAACAATTACTCTGATACTTAAAGCTGAGATGTAACTGTTGTATTGGGAATCTTGAATATATTCAGAATACAGAGATCAGTATACTTTTAGTATCAATATACTTGAGTACATTAACATGTTCAAGCCTGTATCAGCTCATATACTTAAAATAAAAGCATGTAGCTATTCTTTGTGTCCCCTGAAGCATTTATTAGAAAGTGTCCCACTTTCACTGAGTTTACGACACAGGTGGAAGTCCTGCTCGGGGGGATTGTTAGAATAGCAGTAAACTGAAGATCAAAAAGAAGGAAAATGTTAGGAATCCCAGAATTCCTGAAGTGAATTTGAGATGGAACCATAACATATGTAACAGAAATGTACAGACAAAAGAAAAAGAAGTATTTGAAGAAGACTGCAAATCCATTTCCGGGAGATACAAAGAAATTTATATGCAAAACATACAAATGATTGGAGGAAAATATTTTGCATATTTTAGCATTTTATAATGTCACCCCTTTTATTTTTTTATATTTTTAATGTAAAATGTTTTTTGGTTGTTTTTGGTTCTAACATGGTTGTAGATTGGTCAGGAGTAAATTGATCATGTTTCTTAAGGCAAAAGCTGTGAAAGGGTTTGAGCCAATAATAATAATAGAGATACAATTCTGCAGCTTTGTCAGCAATTACAGTAATTTAATTTAATTAATTTAACCACAAAGTTGGCACTGAGCACTGGATTTCTTTGTGATTTTCAGATTTTTCTTTTTTCTTCATCTTGCCACCTTTTTCGTATGAAAGATTTCATTCTGATTTTGTTTGTCTACCAATAAATATCATCAAAATATATATTTTTTTAATTGTTTATTTGTGTAGTTGGTAACACTTTATTTTAAGGAACACAAATTAGGCGCTTATTAATGTCTTATTATTTGCTTAATAAAGCCTTAATTACACATTTGCAAATAATTTATTCACCACTTAGTAGGCTTTATTTAGTGTAAGTGACATTTGTGCTTAATTAGGGGTCTGTAATCGATTAAATGTTTATTCAGTTCTTTTTAGTGTCTAATTAGTGATGAACAGAACCTCACTTTAGAATATGGTACTTATTAAAGCCCTTATTAACTCAATAAACTCCAGCACAGCCATAACCTTACCAAACTCACCTAAATCAAACTGCTGCCAATTTTACACTAATAACATGTAGAATTAGCTAATAGTGAATGCTTAATTATCTGCTCTGCTTAACAGGGTGCTAACATAACTGTTTATTGTGCACTATTTTAACTAATACAGCCATTATTAATCATTTCCACACAACAGACCCAATAATTAAGCACCATTAACACTTGCACAGAATAAAGCCTAATAAGTAGTGAATAAATCATTTACAAATGTCTAATTAAGGCTTTATTAAGCAAATAATAAGACGTTAATAAGCGCCTTATGTGTGTTCCTTAAAATAAAGTGTAACTGTGTAGTTAACTGTTATAATGTAATATGCATTAACTAACTAATATGTGGATTTTAACTTGCTGTTAGTACTTTCTTGTGTAAAAATAAGCCTACAGTATAAAATATATACATGCTTTGCATGGAATGACAACATCACCACCTGAATGTGACTGAATGGGTTTGTACTGTATAAGAGCTAAGAGTCTTTACATAAACAGACATGCGATATTTCCATAATACTGCATGTGCATATATTTCCATAACATGTCCATTCACCCTGATCTACAGGTCACCACTGTATAGATCACACAACTGATTACAGGTTTGTTTTTACATCTGCAGAGAAAGTATCCTTGCTGTACAGAGGATAAGTAGATAAGTTACTTATTTTTGGGAGTAAAAATGGCAATGGCAAATAGGCCAAGCCAGCTAAAAAGACCCAGGAATCATCCATCACTTACAGAAATGCATTAATATACACAAATACACAATATAATGCAACGGTCAAATCTCCAGAGAGGACATCGATAGCAGCACCGTGCCTCATATATTTCTACAGATTTGTCGTAAAGAAGGCTCTGTACCACGTCCTAGCACAACTTGTGCCGTGTGTACTGCCTTCACAAAGAAACAGAGGACAACATACTGTACAAAGTGGAAGTCTAAAAGCAGTCTAAAAATACACTCGCATTTGTCTTAACGACCAAACTACACAATTAACACTACCCAGCGGGGGCAGAGAAGATGAAGGGCTGTTTATTGGCCTTTGGCAGACGCCAGGGCACAGCTGACCCCCTTTTACAAATAGAATGAGAGACAGAAAGAAAGAAAGAGAGAGAAGAGAGACAAAGAGCATCTGCCTCCTCTACCAGTCTCTGTGTTCAGATCAGCTGCTGCAGAGTTCATGCTAGAGGTCAAGTTCAAAATGAAGTGCTTTTTCTATGTGATCAATATTAGATTATCCATAATGAGGCCACAGGCGGAGTCCCGGCTGAACGACTTTAAGCTGATTTGTGAAAAAGATGATTTATTGGACTATTGGACAACAGAAGAGTAAACTAATTACAATGAAACTCTTGTGGATATAAAGTACATAAACTATATACTGTATATTAAACACATGAATTCATATCATTTGTGGATGCTTTGTGTAACGATTCTGAGGCAGGGTGCAATTCAAGTCGGTTTTATTTTTCATGATAAAAAAGAACAAACACTAAGAAAAGAAAAACAAAACTAAAACACTAAAACTAACAAAAACAAAGACTATAAAAACAAATAAACAAAGGACTATCAAAGACTAACATCAAACAAGTAAAATAAGCAAACAAACACAAACTAAAAGAAAATAACAGAAATATTGCTGACACAATCACGGCAGGACTGCGATTCAAACAAACAGCAATAAGACATCCAATCAGGATCTAACATGATAGAGTTAAACAAAAAGCACAACAGAGAACAAAGGAACACCTGGGGTATACATACACACTGGGAGACTGGGAACACCTAGGTCAGGAAACAAGAAACGACAAAGAAAGGAAAAACATAAGACATACAAAGGCTAAAGTGTGACAATTTGTTATATATGATTTTTATTTGACATGTTTTATAGTTTTCCTGCATGCTCTGTACTAATATTCACAGACAAATGCTGCAGAAATCCACATTCACTTTTTAAATCACTCAAGAACTCAAGAACTGGAATGGCACAAATATAATATAGCTTACTTAGTGCACAAAGAAGTCCAAAATACAAATGTTTTAATGACAAAAGCACCATTTAAACATGCTTTTGTTTCCTTGTTTGTTTGTATTGTTTTTGTTAATAAATCTACGGTGGCCGAGAAAGCCCAACGCAGTGCAAATTGAAAAGCGCTGCAAAAGCACAAAACACATCCATCAAAATTACAACACAGGCTCAGCAAATAGAAAAACGCGCTGCAACTAGAAAAACGCACTGCAAATAGAACCACAACACAACGGAAGTGAGTCACAACACAACGGAATTTTCACGGGGGACCTTAAAAGATACTGTACCAGCTAAGCTGCGTCTTCAGTAACGTCTCGGACTTCACTATGTGTACAAAGGACAATAAGTGGCAAACAAGGCGTTTTGTGAAGCAGAACTTTTAATAATATGCACACAACCGTGGTAATCACAGGTAATAAACATAACTTACTTTTCAGAAGCTTGTTTGCCACTTATTGTCCTTTGTATACAGCTGGTACAGCATCTTTTAAGGTCCCCCGGGAAAATTCCGTTGTGTTGTGACTCACTTCCGTTGTGTTGTGGTTCTATTTGCAGCGCATTTTTCTAGTTGCAGCGCGTTTTTCTATTTGCTGCGCCTGTGTTGTAATTTTGATGGATGTGTTTTGTGCTTTTGCAGCGCTTTTCAATTTGCACTGCGCTGGGCTTTCTCGGCCACCGTATAAATCAGTTGAGATGAATGCAAACATCAAATCAAGTGACTTTTGTCAATAATTTGTCTCATTTGTCTCATTAGTCTCATTTATATGTAAGGGTCATGTTTTTGTTGTTTGCTTCCAGGAACTTCAATTCCCATAATGCTCCTCTCTCTGTCAAATGTGCCACACCGTCCACTCAGAGACAGTTCCCATGATCCCAGTCACCTGATTGTTAATCTTTGTGCTAAACTGCGTATAAAAAACCTCTTTGTTTGACCATGTACTTAGCAAAGTATTGCTAACATACACTTATTGTTTCATACAGAGCTTTTCCTCTCTGTTTGGATTCTATGTATCTCTGGATCTCAGTTTGTTTACTGGTTCACTCTCTTGTTGCCTTTGTTGTTCTGATTCTGATTTATTGATTAACTGGTCCTAGCTATTGTTTCTGTCCTTTGGTTTTGACAGCCCATGTCTGCT